>NW_010318077.1:0-14837 GCF_000700745.2 Antrostomus carolinensis
AGCTCCACCTGATGCAGTGTTGTGCATCCAGTTTGTCACTGGGCTGTTTGTTACCTTTCCCACAAGCTTATTCACCGAGACATTTATAAAATGTCAAACCTCCTCTCATGATGCCGATCCCTCAGTCACTTGCTATCCCTCATCTTTGCTGGTGATTTAATGCCTGTTTACTTTTCCCATGTAGTAAATAATTTCTGAGGGGTTACAACTTTCTTTGAGCAATGGTAGGAAAAATCTTATTAATCATGTCAGTGGCAATCAAAATTTTGGTCTGGAAAAGTGACATGTAATTACTTATTTTCATCAGGCAAGCTGCTGCTCTGCACCTGAGTTTATTAACCAGCCGGCATATCTGATCTGGGGATGGAAACGAAATGCTACCAGATGTCAAAGGGGAGAAAGACAAAATATGCCCAGCTGGCCCACAACTTTCTAAAACCCTTCCCTGTCTCTGCTCAGCCGTTCACAACTAATTTAACACATGCTGCCCTGACAGGCAGTGTGAGATATAGGCTGTGTATGCAACAGAACAAATATTTTTAACAATTCAACACCTTTTTTTCTGGCCTCAGAGGTGGCTGGCAGTGCAGCGCTGCTCACCAGGCCAGGTCGAGCCCCCAGTGCAGGCAGAGTTGCAGGGCAGCAGGACCCAGACTTGGGATACCACAGGACACTGTGAAAACTGTGTGCAGCCCTGCACTTAGCATCCTCCTTATCCATCATGGTTTGGGAATTTAAAAGAAACATGAGGCAAATAGTCAGTGTAAAAAAATTGCCATTTAGGTCAGTATTTTACCTCAGCTACATGGTTAGCCTTTCTTTTTTTTTTTTTTTTTTTTTCTTTTTAAAAGAGCTAAATCTGGCCCCTGATAAATATACATATTTTCTTCACTACTAGAAATGTTCCTGAGGCTCAAACTGTGCATTTTATTAGCTAAAGCTGTTAGCCTTAGCGTGGTTCATAACCATAACTAGGCTAATAGAGCATGTAGCTAAAATAGTTATTGCTCTCCCGTGGAACTGAAAGGGCCATTTTGGAAGTGTAAATGGCTTTGGATTTATCAGGAAAGGCTTTTCAGAGCTTTTCCTTTTGCCAGGACAATGCAGGAGTTGGCTGCAGAAGGAGGACTTTGACTGCCCGTGCAAAGGTATCTTGATGTCAGAAACCATATCAGTGAAAGAGAACAAACACAAAATTTGTCTGTAAATATCTTTAAGATGACTGTCACACTTACATGAACTTAAGCGGAAAAAAAAAATCAGAATATTTAAAATAATCAGCCAGAACTCAAGGACACCTTAGCAAGACAGAGGCACTCTTGGAGGCTCAGATGTCCAGCCACACAGCTGCTACCTCATCTGAATGACAGTGAGGATATTTGGATTTCTTTATTTTATTTTGTTAGTGCTATTATGATTTAATGACCGAGTGAAATTCACTTATCTGAGGCCTTTGGTTATCAGGGGTTCACAGAGTGATTTTATTCATTAGAAACGAAAGCTATGACCAGTCAAACAATACCAGAGATAAAGAGCGTATATAACCAAAAATGAAGCACAGAAAAAATCAGCAGCAAAAGCCTTCCTACCCAACGCTATCAAATCCCTGGGTGCTAAGATTCTGTCCAGTAGCACAATGGGCTAATTACATATGCTTTGGTAGTGCATACATTTTTCACATTATCAGGCACCGAATGAGAATTAAAAAGACCCTGCTAAACGAATTTCCTTCGCAAGATTAAATGAGCAGTTGCCCAGGGATCCAGGTGATACAGAGAATTTCCAGAGCTTTGAAAACAGGAGAAAACCGTGCTGTGGCAGGGAAGCAGAAAAATCAAACAGGTCAAAGTATTAATCAGCTACCTTATTTAAGTATGAAACCAAAAAGGCACAACAGCAGACATGGAAAGCATTGCACAGGCCTCGTAGATGTCTGTTTAACACTGGGAGAGCAGTCACTGGTAGGGAAGGATTCCTCTGGGCAGAGCCTGGTTTAGTCCATCACACGCCTCTCACCAGGGCAAAGGCTGGTGCTGGTGTTTAAGAGGGCACAGGGAGATGAGCAGACAGTAGCTTGTGACCTTGCATTCATTTTAAGCTTCGTTCTTCCCTACACTCCCTAGTGCAACTGCCTATGGCAAGCCAAGCAGAGGGGATTGCCTCCATCCCTCAGGACATGTCCCCATCCCACCAGGCTGATGTCCATCCTGCAGGGTGCCCCTGGGGTGGGTGAACCTCACTGCTGGAAGACCAGCCTGATTAGTCACAACCAGTGTCTCTTACCTGTAAGAATTAAATGGGTTTTAAGTCCATGGTGTTTTGGGTCAGCGGCAAGGCAGGAAGTGTCCTCATTTTCATTCTTTCCCACTTTTTATCCAGCCACGAAATTTGTCCCAGGAAAAAGTAAAAATCTCCTTGTGCTTATGGGATCTCTCAGGGGACCTGGCTCTTCTTTGGACAAGGGCTGCTCTTGAGCGAGTGGGAGAAGCCATTCATATCAGATACAAAATAAGAAACAAACTTCAGCCTTAACCATGCAGAGTAGCCCTTTACTAACACACCTCCTTGAAGCAAGAATACCCCCGAGAACAAAGCCATGGTCCCTTGCAAGCACAAGTTTGTTCTTACTCCGTATACTCCTCCAGGAGTCTCTGTGTCACTTCTTGCCCTCTTTTTGACCACAAACAGTTTGGAGACAAGAGGCGTTTCTTAATCTTATGCCCAGGAAGTTCCTGATGGTATCAAACACAAACACAGAGAGGTTGGGGAACCTTCACCCCCAAGCCAAGGAGCCCATGATTTCCTTTCGCAGACACCATGGCTGTTATTTATATTCTGTAGTTACATTATTCCTTGATGTTGCTGGGGTAGGTAACACACATACCCTCAGGGGAATTTGAAATCCTGTTTGACCTTCAGGGTGGGACAGGTTCCCAGCCTCTCCATGTGCTGTCCGGTACCCAGATGGGAATCCCATTTCCAGAGCACTCCTGCTCAGCGTCTGCCCAGAGGCAGAGCCTGTGAGAAGCCTGGGGCAGCAGGACCTGCTCTTTTGTCTGTCAGGCAATATGAGAACAAAGACAGTGAAGGACAGGCCAGCATTTGCAATTAGAATATGAGAGGAAGGAAAGGACCAACTTTCCCATCATATTGATGTCCCAAGGGCATCACAAGCTGGACTAACTTTCTCCTAGATTTTTTGTCTTCTCTGTCCCACTCTGCTGCTTTCAGTCTGCAGCTTAGGCTCTGTGCTTCATGTAAAGCCATAAGCAAGGGAGCAGAGGGAATGGTATTAGAAAAATGCATGCTTCCTTGCCTCGAAGGCATTCCTAAGCGTTCCTACATGCATGCACACACCTAAATATTTTTCTGTCCCCTTCTTCCTGCCTCCTCTCTCAGGCATTTATTTCTGTATGGGAGGTTGACAGCTTTTAAAGGATGAGCTAACTGGCTCAGACACAAGTGGATGCTGCATGAGGAAGGGCACTCATCCCTGCTTCATCTCTTTCATCAGATGAAAACACTTCTGCTAACTGTTGCATAATACACAAAACTGATCATAAAAGAAAAACTCAGAATCTTGCCACAGTCACAAAACTAAGTATTTTAATTGATTTTCTGCTTATGCAAGAGGTGAGCACAAATCCCAGCCCCAGGAGCCTGAGAAGATATGCACCCAGCTGTGCTGGGGACACCAGATGACAAGAAGCACTCAGACCTGCCCAGTTGCCACCCATGGCTCAGGGTAACCCAGCTTCCACCCTAGCCTGGAAGCAAATGAGGGATCTACTTTTACAAGGAAAAAGTCAAAAGGCTTTGAATTTTATCAAAATACTGTTTTGAACACCGTCCAGATGGCCTTGATATTTTTTGTAATTCTTAAAGTAAGAGCCACAGTCAACTACAAACCAAGTTTAAATTTTCTGAGGCTTTATCCCTCATGCCCTGAAGTACTGTGGGCACTTTACTGAGGTGTTATTTGCTTCAACATGTATTTCAAATGTCCTTTAAGGGAGTAAAAGCCCAAATGTACCACTGAACTCTATAAAAACCCTGCACATTTCCATTAAAAAACATCCTCAGCTCTTGTAGCTGGAGAGTTGGGGTGAGAAAAAAACAGAATTGGTCACAGCTGGCCTTTGGCTTAAGCTTGCAGCCCTGCACCTAACCCTCTGCTGCTCTGCAAACACAAGGGCTCCATTCACTGCCTGTGTAACACCACTAAAGTCAGATAAATTGGCTCAGCTTCTTCTAAAAAGAGCATAACACCATTTTTCAAGTTTGTAATTCTAATAGAAAGAAAAGGAAAAAATGTAGCAGGCTGCAGATACCACGCACAACTGAGTTTCACTTTGTCTGGAAACAATACTAAATTCACATGCAAAGCATAAGGAGGACACAAAGGCCCCTGTCAACCCCCACACACTTGCAACAGAGAGGTTGCCTCGGAGCCTATATAAACACCACATGCACTACTGGGTTTGAGTAATCCTGGGGATAACTACAGCTGGATAAGAACCACTGGGCCAGAAGATAATCCAAGAGATAGCGAGACAAGCTGGTGTGTTAGACAAAGGCCAGCACAGTCCTCGCAACAATCCATCACACAGCACAGCACACGCTGCAAGGAGCTTTGCTCAGCCACTAAAGAGAAAAGCTGGACAAAAGATTAATTGAGCCCTAAATAATAGCTCTTGGTGGAGAGCCGAATCTCTGGCTTGAAGAGCAGCGCACTCAAGTCTGTCAGATCCTCTGACAAATACCAGTGACGCCCAACACGCAGGAGGTGAGCAGGATTTGCTAACCTTTCAGAGAAAAAGATAGGTATTTAAACAGCACGGTTTAAAAGGTAAATACTCAAAAAGGAGAAGGTACCCAAGATGTACACTGAGTACCTGAGTACGCATTGTACTCACTTGACAACAGCAGAGCCGAAAGCTAAACACAGTTACACTGAGCCTCTGATGTGATCCCCGTCAAGTTTAGATTTGCTGGGACACTGTGAAAGGTCTGGAGCGCGCTGTGTAACAGTCTCTCCCTGAGGAAAGTGTGCCCTGTGCTTAACATCCCATAACTCACAGACTGCAAGTCTAGAAGTAGTAAGTTTTTACTTCCATGGAGACATTATTTCAGACCTCTCCATGGATCTGGCACTTTGTCTTGAAGAACTACTCAGCATAGACTCCAAGACTGTGATCTAACTTCTGCATGTTTTAAAGAGCACGACTAGACTGTGGCACAGGCAAACAAGAGGGAAACCTCTAAGGAAAAGTTGGATTGAGACCCTGCTGCTGTTCAGAAGTGAACAAGTTGTTGCTAATTGCTCATACTCCATGAGTCCAGGGCTGCTTGGGGGCATGTTGTCCACAGGGCAGGGTGGCCGCGCTCTGGTTTGGTTGCTGACCCCTCTTTGTCATCCCGAGTCACTGGGAAAGTATAATATGTTCAAACTGGAAGTCCCAACAGCACATCTATTTCTTAAGTGCCTCAACTTACTAGGTGAGATGCAAATATATGGCCTCTCACCTTGCCTCTACATGGCTTCTCACCTTGTTGGCACCACACACCTTAGTTCTCACGGACAAGTAATTGGAAGTGTGATATGTGGGGCCAAGAGCTGTGCTATTTCCCACAACTTGAAGTGCACCTACATGGCACAGCCATGCGCTAACACTCCAGGCTACCAGGTGAGATGGAAATCCCAGTGATGGTGGGGACTTCTGCTCAGAGACTCGCTGTGGGCTGGCTAGCTGTGATGTGCAGGGCACTGGTCCTAAGAGACTAGAAGTGGACTGCTGGAAGAGATCAGTTCTGTAAAAGAGACACCACTAGAGGAGTAGAAAACCCTTTGGATGAGAAACTCTCCTGTCCTTGAGACCTACAGCAAATCTAACCCAGAGCTGTAGAGCCCAACACGTAGATCTGGAGTGGACAGTTGCAACAATTTGGGAGCTTTGCAGGTCCTGGGGACCAGCAGTCTCCAGGTTGGAGACGGGTTCTGATGCTGCTGCTTCCCAAGAGCTATGTGTATTGTTACAGAAAAGGCTCTAAACCCCTGGGACTCTTGAGAGTAGTGGTGGCTTCACATGAGTGGGCTTTCCGCAGTCACATGAAGATGATGCATATTCTCTAGCCTAATAAGCTTCAGAAGTCAGGAGGAGGCTTTAAAATGGTAAAAAGTGTGGAAAATATGGAAAAGGAATGGGGAAGAGGTCTCTCTACATTCAAAACTCCTTGTAATTCTTGCACTACTGACTAGGCACTGATCCTCCAGTCTCAAAGCCACAGAAAGGAGAAACACACACTGAGTTTTTGCCACTGAGGCCCTGGGGGATGGAGTGTCCAGTCATGGTGAATCAGAAGGTGTCAGAATCTCTTGGTCCATTTATGGTGTTTGCTCACCATGAATCAAAAACAAGGTTAAGCTCAGAAGTCCTTGATGATGTGGCTCCTGTCCCCCCTAAGTCAGTAGCCCAACAAAACAGTTACTGACCAATTGCAGAATTAAAGATTTAACCTACTTTAAACTCATCTCAGTCCTGGGATCCTCTGGACACATAAACCTTCACCAACTCCACGTGAGGTGTTGCTCTCTGCTACACTTTGAATAATTTTCTGTAGCATTTCCTACACAAATCCTACATGTGTGTTATGGGACACAGAGATTGAGCACGGGGGTAACTTGCAAATTCATGCTTATCCTGCCTTTCTGGACACTTTTGCCATTTATTCCATCTGAATTTGCAAGCTTTGCCAACAGCATTTCCCAGTCTGCATGGGTCAATGGAGATGCAGCCCTGTCTCTGTGGGTCACAACTCCTCACTCCCCCAGATGCTTTCACAGCAGTCAGTGCTGTCAGAAGCACAAGATTTACATTTTGCTAGGGAGCTGCTGTGTTTTTACTTTCCAATTTGCTTATGGGTTTATAGCAGGTTACCAGGAACCTCCAGTGTAGGACAGATTTAAGAGCTAAAGGTCACTGGCAGTGGAGAGCACTTCAAAGTCAATCCATGCTGACCAACGCCTTCACTGTAAAGATGATACACTCGCTTTTGGTGTGGGTCTAATGTAAGGTACTGGACTGCCAACCTTATAAACTCAGAATTCTGAAACTTCTAAACTTCTTCTACAAACACAGTTGGCTTTTTAACTCAGAACGAGATCAACAAGGTAAAGCTTTTGAATCCGCATCAGCAGTTTTACTGCTAAAAAAAAAATCTCCAAAAATACATAGTTTTCTCAGCTGTACAGTTCTCAGATGATTTTGATGAAACTTACTAAATTATTCAGCATAAGTTTAACACCAAAAAAAAATTCCAAGAAGAGGTCTGGATTTCCAGTGTATAGCCTTGTTATTCTAAAAAATTTCTGCTATGACGAGAGAATGAAAACCCATACTTCCAAGATGTTTTCCAGTCTAACTATCCAGAAATTGTAGTGACAGAATTCCCTGAATTTGAGATTTTTTTTTTTTGAGATTGCACTGAGAAAATACAAAGCTGAGAGTAGACCTGCAAATAAGGAGCATACGGCCATGCTAAAATGAGAGCCCAGAGACTTTGCAGTACCTGTTCCATAAATCTGAGTCACAATAAGCAAACTTCTGACAGTGCTTGCTTTGAAGTTCTGTTTTACTAAAACCAAAAATGAAAAACTGTGTACCTCTTCCTATGATGAATTATTCAGCTCCTCCAGAAAAAGTAGGAAAAAGAGAAAAGAAGAAAAAAGACAGGAAGCATATAGATGTTTCTCACAAAATACAAGAATAAATCTAATAACTTTTGGAATTTCTATGGAAATAAATTTTTAAGCAGTTTTCAACACAGGAAGTGTGGCCTCAGTTCACATTAAATAAATGTGCACAAAAAGGATACCAAAGGTGCCTGCGCAGCTGCAGTGCAGTGGGCTGCAGTCATCCATCACGCAGCTGCTGGTCAGGGGAACTGCCCAGTTCTCTAATTGTGTGCAGGGTCGTTCAGTTGCCACGTGCAACTCCGGTAGTAGTTTCTGCAGTTATGGCCACATTTCGTATACATAGTTCCATAAGTGGATCTCCAGTCTTCATTTCTCTAACCTGCTCTCTCTGAAAAAAGTATAGTGTATCTGCAAGAGGGGAACCGTGATCTCAAAATTCAATCAGGCACGGTTCATCTTGTGTGCTATCAGAGGGAAAAAAATTCTGAAGTGATATTAAAGCCCCTGAAGTTAAACACCTTTCCTTCTCAGCACTTTGTACAAAAGACAGAGACATTTGTGTTTTACTGTGCTAATATGGATGGTTTGGATGCTTTTCTCCTCAACTAGAATGTCCCAGATAATTATTTCTAATAACCACCACTTTAAATTATGGTATTATACAGCTCCCTTGGTACAAATTAATTTTATATAGAGGTTGATGCTTTCTCCACTATTATGACCACGTTTAATTCAAATGTATTTGGAACACAGCAGGAAAATGTACTACTTCAAAATTCAACTCCTACTGCAGAAGGACGAGATAAGAAATCCAGCTTATCTTTTGATTATAGCAGATCAGAAAGAGCAGCCAGTATATGAGTATTAATATGTATGAACCTCAACAGCATTTCTTTAGATGAAAGCTGTATTCCATTCATGGGGCACTGCTGGATGGGAGTGTTTTTGAAGTGGGGTAAGCAAAACCCCTGTGGATGGGTGGTGGTGGGGACACTCTTGGTCCTGCCTCTTCCACCAGTGCTGCTCCAGACCTGCTGCCCTGAGAAGAAGAATGGGTTTGGTGATGGGCTAAGATCACATGTACCCCAATTACTGCCCTGTCCCTTCCTCCTGCGTACCCTGCACAGGCAGTGTCCCTCTGCTCACCTCCATCAGGTTGTGAGCCCCCAAGAGCAGAGGGATTCTGCCTTTTTGCACCATCATATGTTTGCCACCTTCAACTTATCCCTTAATTTCCAGCTTGAAAAAGTCAAATTTGCTTAGACCTGAAATTCAACTTTTAGTGGCTTCAAAACCAATATTTTTTTCCAGTTTGTAAGAATTGCTTGGCCCTGAGTAAAATCCACAAAAAAACCCACAATGAGTGTTGGGGTGATGCAGCAGGAGTTACGACAGAGAGGAGTCTTCCAGATCTTGCCAAAAGCTGGGCTGACCTCTGAAACTCTGGACTGAAAACAATGAAAGAGGACAAATGATATTTTGTGAAGATATGCAAGTCTTCAGGAGATGGGGTGAACAACCTTTTATAATAGATTCAGAAACACAGCTTTCCTGAAGAAATGGTGAAGAGGGTCCTTATTTTGAAGGGTGGGGTGTGAAAGATAACTTCTTGAAGGTCCATTTCAGTCATATAAATGAAAGACAGCTAAATATAGCTTCAGAGACAGTTGCTGTACTCGAGCCCATCAGATTGGCTGTGGAAACCCTGCGTGGCCTCCCTTCCATCCTCTCAGAGCTGATGTTTACAGTGAATAAAATACATAATTAAGCAAGTAGTTGGCAAAAGCCATGAATTATCTTATTAAGCTATTAAGCAGCCCCAGACTGATTTGTCTGCAACTCTGAAAAATCTGCATCATGAAACAGTGCCACTTGACATTAAAGATGAACCTTCCTTAGGTCTAATTGCAGCCACCATTCATGGCGAGACCAAATTTCTTGGACCGATTGAGCCAGAAACTTGGTCTGCACAAACACAGACCCCTCCAAGCTGTGCACCCCTCCAAGCTGCTGTGGCTGCTCCAGGGCTGGGCCAGCCTGGAGCCAGCACCTAGGCACTGGCAAGCGCTGTGAGCCAGGGCAAAGAGGCTCATTCCCATGATTTTCGGGGACCTCGGGAGGTCCAAGTGCACTCACTGATTCCCTGCTATGGGAGATGTCCCTTGCCAGGGTCACTGCCTGTTTCAGGCAGTGCAGGGAAGGGGTGAGAGTAGACCCATGGGCTCTGCTGACCCAGTGGATCTGGGATGGTGGATTAGCTCTGGCTCAGCAACAGCCATCCCAAACCTGCACAGCCTCTCTCTATCTCTGCATCCTAGTACACAAGCACCGTGTATTTATCTACAGAGGCAAGACTGATCCCACCTTAAACTGGGCCTGAAACCATCTTCTCCTCATTTAGGGAAAAAAAGAAGGACACTAGCAAAGGTGATGAAACACCCAAGCCATCATAGTAATGCATTTGTTGTTTGCTTTTTATCTTTGTTCCATTAGTGAACACCAGCATTCAACTCTAATGGAGTTATTTTACCTCTCTGTGTGATACTTCATGGTTTCAGAGCAGAAAGAAATCAAAGCAAAACAACAAAATTGCATGCCCATCATGTGCACACTTACGAGGGCTGCCAACAATTTCTCTTTTAAAAGATCCCAGCTTTGATGTCTAACATCCTCTAGTTAAAAAATGATACATTGAATGTAATTTTCTTCCTATTTATGCTGTTTAATTCCAGCCCATTTAGATAACGGAAGTATTTCAGTTAATTTTGCTCTCTGCTTCCCCACACTAGCACAACAGTGCTTTGTTTGTAGTCTCCAGTGTTGCAAGTAAAAAGTTCTGATAAACTGTTAATGTCTGGAATTGTTAAATGTTTGAGAAGGCTTCTGTACACAAGAGAGCTTGAAAACCTTTATAAAACAAAAAAAATCACTATTTTACCCAATAACTAGCTGGTAATGGCAGGAATTTTTAAAAGTTAGTGTTTATTTTGAGGGTCTAACTTGAGATGCTGTAATGTGTGTTGAATTACAGGAACCGTATCATCATTTTGGCAAGGGGGTTTCATGGGAGCGCTTTGTGTTATGTTCAACTCCACAATCACTCTTCACATTGTCTGGTCATTAATCCTCAGATGAAACACTGAGGAGACGGAAGATCCCTTGTGTTTTGCCTGCAGCAAGTACACACTGTCAATACTGCTATTATCCCTACCTACACAGCCAGAAAGGATTTTTTGTGCTGTCAGCGATCTGCACATCAAAACATGCTCAGTGCAGAACGAGAGTTAATGAGCTGCCTCCTTCATGCAATTTTATCAGAGATCTACAGACCTGAGTGTATGAAAGGCCTCTTGTAACTAAAGGCAGGAATGGAAAATTTCGGATTATGTGAAATATCATTAAAGCAATTGTTTTTTTAAACAACACTTCTGCTGTACGGGTTTTTCTCCTCCAGCCTGTTCAGGGTTCTGAGGCAACACAACAAACATCTTGCTGCTTAGCCAGCGTAAAATCTCTATTTTTATCTCTATTTTTTTTGCCTTTTTTCCCCCCTAAAAAAAGAATGAGATGAAGACCACTCCAGAAAAACACACCCTGAAGCTATCATATTTGCCTTCAAATTCCTTCTCAAAGCTCACCTTGCCGCAATGCTTCCAAAACATGCCATGCTTATTCACTGATACACTCAAAGCAAACTTGCTATTTGTCCTTCCTACTCTTTTTTTCCCTGGTACCACCACTATTTCCAGGTTAGATATATCTCTACTGCCAAGGGTGCCAGGTATCTGATCAACAGGCTGGTTCTTAGGGCATTAGTACCATTGGATATGGAAATACAGGGTGGGTTGACCACCCTGGGACTGCGTAACTCATGTCTTAAAATTACATCTTGCACTGTTTTGCTTCTCTACTCACCCAGGTATGCTTCCCACATCTTCCTTTCCTTGGGTGTTCAAGGACAAGGAGAGGAAGGACAGATGATGGGGGGGATGCTCCGGGGGTTCTTGTTCACCCAGCGATGCTGGGTGCTCTGCAGCATTCATGGGAGCAAGCAGACCAGAAGGTTGTGTTCATGTTCCCCCTATACCTACCAAGGTATGGGGGGAAGGTGGAGAAAGCTATGAAAGGGAGAAACATGGCCCACTGGAGTCTCAAACTTTGATTTGATTTTGAAGCAGTAAATGTCAAAAAGTGCCTTTTTAAAATAAGAATAATTAAATAATGATTCTGCAATATTTGTATAGCTCTGAGACAGCTCAAATGCTCTTCTCAAAACAAAGCTAATGCTGTGATCACAAAAATGATGATTTATAGCTTATAGGGTAATGGCATCAAGTTTGGAGCACTCAGACCTCTGTGTATGCACTTATTCGAGGAAATGGGAGCCAAGGCTCAACCTAAGAAGAAATAGTCACATCTCTGTACTACTTCATCATACAAGACTCAAAAATCATCTCTTCTTTGGAAGGATTTGACCTAACTCTGTTCCTTCTGCCCTACAGATTGAATCCTCCTTAGAGCAGGTCTGGAAGCTGTTTGACAAACACCATTTTCATGTAACTATGAGAAACCCTTCCCTCTGCGTGTCTCATTGCAGAAGGCAAATCTGCTGCCTGAGATGTGAGACTAAATAAAAGCTCCAGGCTGGTGCCACTGGAGGGATGCGTGGTTTACAGCATGGATGTTTTGCCGCTGTGGCTCTCTGAGCCAGATTCTGGGGTGTGAGATGCACCAACAGGAGGAATGTTTCAGCTGGCAGATTTGCCCATAGGGCAGGCACAAAGCCTTCAGACACCCTGACACCTTGTCTGCATATAGTCTATATGTAGGTGTTATCCCCTGAGCAGATGTAACTCTGCAGGTAAAACCACAGCATGTATCTGGCCAAAGGATGAGGTTATCATCTGCAAACCCCTGTTCAAGAGCACACTGCGAGCACTCTTGTCTCTCAGAGACACCCAAGCAAATGCCTATGGCTTGTAAGTTAAAGTTATTTTCCTTTTGACCATTCCTGCAAACTCACCTCTGAAATAAAAATCAGCTTCTCCTCCTACAACAAATGCCTCCAAGGCCCAAGCAGATCTTTCACACACATCAGTGTGACTCCACAGATTTATGTAGGGTAAACCACAGATCTGATTCAACTCTCCTCCCTCTCAGCAAGCTCTCACTCTTATTAGGCCTAAAGTACCTTTCATTGCCCACACAGCTGATGTTTCTGCATACTGGTTCCATCCCCTTTTTTTGCCTCGGCATAAACCTTGCTCCTAGTTCACTCCTTCTTAAGGAATCATAATCTTTTCCATTGAAGCAAAACAGGTTTTCTGCCCTAGACAACTTGCACATCACTGCTTATTTCCTCCCATCCCAGTGAACACTGGGGATGTGTTTTAGAGAACTTCTTTGGGAAAACACTCACCTGAATCTGTGCATTAATCCCACACTCCTAGGAGTCCCCTTTCATCCTAATGCATGGCGATCATGAAGAGTTAATTATGATTGCTGCTTATCTAAAAGGTGGAAACCTCAGAACACTGTCTTTTTCTTGCAGAATGATGGTGTGTATGTCCCTTAGTTCAGTTCCCTACCATGATCCTTGTCAGTTTGCAATTTCTTGGCTCCACATTTCCCATATGTTCCTGATTAGCTCTGCTGTTACACCCAAGCTAACGATTTTGCTGCTAAGGCTGAGATCTTCCAGGTTCAAGTGATGAACCAGGGTGCACTAGTAACTGTATTTGTTAAACAAGCCTTCTTAGCAATTAGTTTAAAAACAGAAAATCAGACATGTAATGAAGCAGTTAATTAACATTTTAAACATATTGTTACCTCCATCTGGCCTGAGGATTAGCCAATACGTGGGGTCTTGCCAGGTTGTTTACACTACAATACAATGGATGGTAGAAGTCAAGCATTTCCTTGGTGCAATGTTTATTTATCATTCAAAACATACACAGAGCCTTGTTTCCCTGAACACAAAGAGCAAACAATCAGGAGCAGGTTCCTTGCTGGGCAGTCCAAGCCTGCCTTTCCAGGGAGTGCTGTGCCCAGAAGAAGCTCTGTCTCTTGGCTTGCTCCCAGTGGCTGCTCGCTCGTGGGTCTCTTACTACAGCTTTTCAGTGACTCCATAACAAATACATTCCTCCGGAAAGTCGGAGAGCTATTTTTAAACCCCCTCACACACAGCTGTAATCAATCCATTGCCCAACCCCACATTCACCAGGGCCTCTGGGGAAACCCTCCACCCACACAGCTTGGCTTCTGCTCAAGCCTCATAGGCATGGCCAGGTGCTGTGCTGTAATTACACAGAAGTACGTTAATTGCGGCTGCCACTTAGCCAACGTGAATACCAAGCTACCCTTTGCCTGGGCTTCCAGCAGAGCAAGAGATGAAGAGTGTGCATTATGGCGATGATGAGCACCTTGCAGTATGAGGTGCAGATCGGAGACCGGCCATGGCTCCTTCTGCAAGGAGCGCGTAAGGAAGCTCAGGCTTTCTCAGCTGATCTCCTCCTAAAGTACATACCCATACACAGCTCTATTGCATCAGGGCCATCCCACTGGTGGCCCAGCAGCTGCACTCAGCCAGGCAGGGCTTCCTCTCTGTCCCCCCCAATGTACTTACACCCACCTCAGTCCTTAGCCCTACGCTTGCTCACTTGTCCGCAGACTCGTTGCATCCACCTTCAGGGCTGTAAAAGCTGGACAGCCTGGGTCACAAATCAATAGATCCAGATGAGCCTCTATGTGGTTTTATTCCTACAAGTCACATTTAGGAAATGCAATGATGAGAGTCAACTGGAGACTTTTCGTTGTTATTTTCACTGTTTGACAGTCAGAGCAAATTAATACATTGAAATAAATTCATGATCTAGAGTCCTGAAGGTTCCCAAAAAGACAGAGCATTCAAGACGATAAGGAAGACTTTGGTGCCAGGACAGATCAGTAAGGAAACACTCAGAGACCCCCATAGCCTTGCCCAGGAAAACTGCTGGTCTCTCTCACAGTGGGAGGGGAAGGTGTGCAGGGGCTGAAGCACCTCAGCAGCATTCCAGAGGAAAGCATTAAAGGCACTGACCTTCCCACTCCCTACCACTTTAATATCTAAATGTGAACATTTATAGAAAGAAATCAGTCAGCA
>NW_010318077.1:14857-20796 GCF_000700745.2 Antrostomus carolinensis
AGGAGAGGGCTACAAAAGAGAATTTAGCTGAGAACAGGCAACACCAAAGCTGCTGAAGGTGCTCATCCATAGTCCATTAAACCAGGAGTCCAAAACTCCTATTTTAAGCCCTGTGCACAACCCAGTCCAGAGGCAACCTGAGCACACTCATCAGGGTTTGAGGAGCTGCAGCAGTGTGGGAGAGAGAAAACCTAGCTGAGGACAAGGAGCAAAGCCACCATCCCCTGGCTGCACAGCTTTAATAAGAAGTTTGTGGCTGTCCAGGTGCAGCACAACCAGCAGCACCAGGAGGCTCAGCAATGTCTGACTCTGGCCAAATAAATAAAAAAGGCAAATTCTGTTTCTACAAACCCCAGGGGGCCTGAAGTCATACTGTCCCCACCAGCCTGACCTGTCCCTCCAGCAGCCTCCACAAGGCAGCTCTGCTGGTCCCCCATCCCTGCAACAGGAGCTTGTACCCGCTCCTGGAGATACCCTACCTCCCTCTCCAAGCAGAAATCCCACTGACAGGTAGCTGCTTGCTGCCTCACTCATTGAGTGTGGGTTTCCAGCCCCAAAACATAGAGTGAAAGGAGGGTGGAGGGCTCCCTCTGCCCTGTTGATGGGGCAGGCTGCACTTCCCCCAATTCTCCTCAGCACCAGCTGCATTCAGGCAGGCTACTAATGCATTTTATAGGCCTTTAAAATTGGTTATGGAGCAGAAAATGGTTTTCGGGGAAAAGAGAACACACCCTGTGCTTTCTCACCAATTAAAGCTGATGAACCATGGTGGCTCAGCCAAGATATAACAATATGATGAAAACAAGGCAAAAGGTTTCAAAGTACAAGTAGTCAGACTAAAAAAAAAAGTGTTTTCCCACAGAAAGAAAAATAATTAAATAATATGCTGATTTTCAGAGCTATAGAAGGAAACTAATGTCTCAAGATGGAAAGGAAGTGGTGATGTTAAAATACAAATCCACAAGCAACTGCTTTGCAACAAAGCATCCAGGTCTAAGAGAGGAACACATCACCTACAAAGTCAGCAGTCAGAAACTGATCCCTCCTCCACAGCAAAGGCCATTACAAAGGAATTGTCAAAAACAACCAAAGTCCATATTTTAATACTAACCAGGTATGCTCAGCACCAGTGGGAATTTCTGTACTGTGGCAAGCAGCGTCCATATGGAGGATTTTATATACGTAAAACTGTGCAAAACTAAAGCCAGAGGAAAACATCAGTGAAATGGCTGCAGTGCAAGAGACCCCGGACTATGCAGCTTCATGACAAGTACAAGAGAAGAGTCAAATTATATACCTGAGTGATTCAAAGCCAAAAGTATCCCTAAAGACAGGTCCCAGGAGCAATGTGATGTGTGATCATCTTACTGGGTCTTAGTCAGGAACTGAGATATCAGCAGAGATAAGGCTGGGCTGCACAATGTCCAGCACTGGAATAATCCAAGATTTCCTTCCAAAGTGGCTGCAACTGCAGAGAGGAAGACACTTCCATGGCTGTGTGCTGGGGTGTTTCACGGTCCTCTCTCTGATTATGCACAGTTGGAAACTGGAGTGAAGGCAGGAGAGATACTGCAGCAGCGGAGGAGAGAGCATCTCCTCCATCTCCACTGACCAGAACTGCTGCTCTTACCAATGTTCAATTTCTTCCAATACACCAAAGCAAAATAAAAGGGAAAGCCTTTCTAATTCATGATCCAGCAAGGAACAAAAAGTTCAGGCAGTCAGAGCTGAGAATTGAAATCAGTCCTGAAAAATGCAAACATTCAAGGGATTCTGTTTGGGGCAGCCACCCAGGAAAACTCAATCAGAGTCTGCTGCAGAGCAGCCTTATACACTTTGAAGACCAAATCCCTAAATGTGGATGAGGGAAGGGAGTGATGCCTCCAAGACAGCCACGGCCATTGGGCACTGCCAGCTGTCACTGGTGCTGCCAGGGAGCGCCAGGCTGCAGCTCACATCCAGCACAGTGTTGTCTGCAGCCACAGAAAGCAGGCGATGACAAGAGTGCTTTCAGAAAGAAGGGATCAGCGCATTATAAATGTAGGGTTTCGCAGCAGAGCAAGATTCCTTAGTCCTGGTGCCTCTCCTTTCCAGCCTTGGGCTGGAGCTTTGGAAAAGCAGAGCGAGCAGGAGCTGCAGCTCTCTGTGAGGAACATCTGGTGATTAAAGGCCAACCACAAGGAAATGTAATCCCAGACAGACTCTCTGCAGGGAAAACTCAAGAATATGAACTTTAATATTGATTTTTTATTATGTGGCATTCCTAGAGATGTGACTCTGATCCTGGCACAGATGTTATTGTTGGGTGACTCAGACACCAAATCCACTTCAGCTCTAATGCCTCCCATGCAGAATACATTTTTAAACATTCAGTATTTGGTTTCTCACCAACATTTGCACCAATAACAGAATAAAGAAAACACAAATTGTTATTTCTCTTTAACTCCTGTGTCTTCCTCTGTCAGAGTAGACAAACAAGCCCTGTTCTTCCAGCCACGCAGGTGATGAGAGGAAGGCAGGTGAGGATGAGGAGCAGTCGGACGCCACACTGAACGCAACAGTGTAAGTCCCAGGCATAGGGCTGGAAGTGTTTGATTCAGCCCAGCTGCCTGCAGCACTGCCTTCAGGCACCGAGCTCTGTACCCATCCACTTCAGTGCCTGAGAGGACGCCGTCGGGGTGGGTCACAAGTACCTGCTAGGCAAAGCCACAAGAGGTTTGCTAACATCCCTATTGATTTGCAAGTGACTGTATGTGCATAGTCTTGGAGAGCCAACAGACCACCTCTGCAGCCCCAGCGCATAACAGTGCCAAGGAGAAAATCTATCTTTTAATCAAAAATAAAAAATCTAGAGTATTGATCACTGTGTTGATGCCCCTAGATCCCTTTTACTCACTGCTAACACTTTGAAAATAATGAGTAAAACTCAAGAAACCATTTATCCTCTTCCTTTTCCATTATGGCGGTTGTTCTTCCTTGCTGTTCTCCACCAGGTATTTTTTTTAGGTGTATTGAATTATTTTATAGTTCTGAAGTTGTTTCAGTGCAGATACTCTGCCTCCTACCGCTATAAGCCCACCACGCTGCTCTATGACCACAGCCACCACAAGGAAATAAACCTCGACAACATCTCAGCAGAGGAGCATTTGGAAGCTTTTAAGGCACAGCAGTGTCCGTGGCAGAGCAACCTTTCCCACTGCCATTGACAGATGGAGGTGGAATAGGCTTTCTTGGTCTTTTTTTACAGAACAGATGCGATGGCAGCAATGATCCGCAGAACAAATCCCTAGTGTTTCACTCAGTTTCTGTCCCAGCTCCTGTCAGACAAACTCCTCATGAAGGAAGATCTTGGTCTAGCCCCAACCACCCTCATGCTAGTACCCTACTGAGACTCATTTGCTTCCCTCCTTAACATCTGGCTCACTTTCCATACTGGTCCAGTCCCTCCTTCATGTCATCTTATCCCAGCAAAAGCATTGGCCAGCCCATTTCCCAAGGCAGTTTTATGGCAGTTGTGGGGATGGGACTTCATCCCTGCCAACATCCATCCCTGGGATGTCAGCTCTTACCCCAGCTAAAAGGCTTCTCACTCCTCTGTTGTATGGAAGCCTTGAAAACAAAGACCAGAGAAGGAACTGTGCCAACGTGGCACAGGCAGGGCTACATGCAAAGAAAAGTGACTTTTTCCTTCCCCTTTTCGATCAAAGTTGGAGTTATTGTCAGCAGTAACAGAAGACATTTCAGGCAGAAATGGGATTTGCTAAAATTTACTAACAACATCTCCGTGTGTATCCTTTCACACACACTGATGGCTCATCTTTCCTGCAACCTTACTGTACTTTTGATCTTTACTGTATCTGCAGGCTAACTCTCTGCTGGCTGAGTGAAACGTCTTTGAATCTACAAATGGCTACAAATCTACAAATTTTTAGTCTCCCAGAATATCTTCTTTACAAGGATACAAGGTGAACAGAAGCTTCTTTACATACATATAGTATACATATATTATTATTATTTTATATATTATTATTTTATTTTTATTAAAAATATATAAAAATAGTTTTATAATTTTCTTTCTTACTGCTCCCTTTTGTAAGAGAAAAGTGTAACAGTCCCCTTGGGCTCATTGCTACTTGTCACTTATTTGCATCCTTTTCAAGAAGGGCTGAGCAGACTTGAGCACCACCAGGTAGCTGCAGCACACTTCCAGGTGAGTGCCCACGTTGCCCTCTGCTTTTCTTTCTGCAAACGTTCTGGTTGCTTTTTGGATTGATGCTGCAGCGGCAAAGCCAAGCAAAACAAAGCCTGTCCTGAGCCACGCAGAGGGATGGCCAGAGATTTCTCCTCCCCAGGACCCCTCTCCCTAGCAGCACCTATAATTTATACTCTAGAAATGGATGTGAGTATTTCACATTTATTCCCTAAATAGGGCAAGTAGGGATTGTCTACCCTTTCTTCAACTCAGCAGTAAGCCACTTTAGTACATTTACTGACAGCTAAAAATAGACCGCCCATGCCTTGGCTTCCTCTGTTGAGTCACCAGCAGTTTTCTGACTAACCCACAGTAGTTGTAGAGCAGATGGTTGGGCTCCAGTTCAGAAGGTGTGGGGAGTTTAACTCCAAGCATTGGCACGCTTGCAGACCTCATCCATCGCCTTACAAGGGTGTGCTCCTCAGAAAATGATGGGCAATAGTCTTACTAACAGAGACACTGGGCACCAGGGGGACACCAACACAGGCTTTGCATCACCTTCAGGACAGATGAAAGCAACCCTTCTGGCCCTTGGGGTTTCTGTGCAGAATCAGAGCCTAAAGGGAATAAAGTCTGCAGAGTCCCAAGGAAGTGGGATATTGCGGGCAGCAGAGCAGGCACATCCTGGCTCAGCCCAGGGACTCCCGCTGGGTGCTGCAGAAATAAGGCGGTGTCTTGGCCAAATCTCTAACCCTCAGCTGCTGTTAGCTGGGATCACTTGGTGGCATGGTCAGGTTTGGAAAAATGAGGTGCCAGTGTGGCTCAGTGACCTGGCAGCAGGTCCTGCTGTGTCACCCAGCCCTGCGCCAGCCCCAGGGATTTCCACAGCACACAAGAGCCCAGGGGAGGCCCAAAGCAGCACTCTGCTTTCTTTTCAACAGCTGACAAACCAAAACGACCTCCCTGACAAGGGCTGTGCCACCAGCTGCCTTCCTGGCACATCACCTGGGAGGCAGAGGCTGGGACCTCTCCCAGGGGACCAGGGGGGTCCTGGGCCAGCACCAGGATGTCCTGGTGCCATGCTCACATAACTATCTAGCAACCCCCTTCTAAACAAATGCTAATTAGACATCTCTGATGAGACAGCGTGTTTTACTGGATGGAACAGGAGACAAGACTCTTGTCTTCCTTTTCAGGATCACTCAAAATGAGTAATTTTCCCAGCTTTCTCTCAGCTTCAGAATGATTATTTATGTATTTGTTTATTTAAAGTCTGTTCTTTTTTATTTAATTAAAAGAGAATAAGTATAATTTCACTGAAAAAAAAAACAAAAAAACCATTTTAAGTATTCCAGACTGATTTCAGTTTGTCAGCAAGAAGGTGGGTGTGGGGATGTCAGAAGAAATATTTATATTGGGTAACTTTGTTGCTAGCTGTTTCTGCCGGGCTGTTCAATAAATCAGTTAGCCATAGGCTGCTATTTTGGGATGGTGTTACCCTGTTTAAAAAAGGTCTGAGTTCAGAAAATTAAAACCTGGGCTGGCATATACTGCGGCTTCCCTGGGATTGAAGCAGCTCCCTTCACTCCCAGCACTCGGGGGACCAACACTCTGTCAGACGTTAGAGGAGAGAGGCACTTGGTGTGGGGATGCACCTGGGTCGGGGCACCCCCGAGCACAAATACAGGCTGGGCAGAGAATGGATTGAGAGCTGTCCTAAGGAGAAGGACTTGGGAGTGGTGGTGAG
>NW_010318078.1:0-15792 GCF_000700745.2 Antrostomus carolinensis
CTCTAGCCAGGGTCAACCCACCACACATGTACAGTTGCTTCATGATAGAATTAATTAGAAATGGGGATGGTAAGTTAGATGGCAAAATGTTAAGGCCAAGCTATAATCAATATGCAAACAGTGAGCTTGAGTATGTGACTTACATAGCTGAGTAACTGTAGATTGCAATCATATGGATGATGATTTGCTGTTCTCTAATGACTGTCTTCAATGAACTTGGAAAGCAATCATGACAAATCCTCAGGACTAATGCTCAAGTAGCCCATGCAAGAAGAATCAATGCAACTTTCACTGATGTAGTTCAATTTGCTGTGGCTGTGCTGCTAGCATCCATTGTGTGGCCTTCAGCAACCGTAAAAATGACCTTCGCTCTTAGAAATCCTCTTGCCATATAGATACCAGGTTATGAAGAAAAAATAGTTATGGTCAGAATCTTCCTCTTCATTTGGGCATCTAATTGCTTCTCAGGATGCATGACTTGTCTGAAACTGCAGTTCTGGCTCCAAAACTAGAATAAGTGACCAGTGACACTAATTAAATGGTAATTTTTGCAAGCGGTATACCAGACAATAAGTGGATATGAGCATGAACCTGTTTCAGAAAAGTCTGTCAGCACTCTGATTTTTGAGAATCTGCCTAAATTTCTTTTCACAAAGTATGCATTTAAGCTCTGCTGAACTGGTATATCAACAACAGCATGTGTTTTCTTGGGAGTTCAAACCAAGGGGGCAAAAGTCCCTAGGAACCACAAGCAGTATTCTCACTGTCTACCTGCCTTGGACAAGCCACATGAACTCTCCATTTTAGGGGTCCTGGCTTCCAATTTTGTGATACTGGATTTTGCGTCGTGGATGTTGCACTGCCAAGGAGGCAGACAAATGGCCAACTTTCTTAGTATTTTGCATACCTTAGAGTGTTGGAAAGCAAGCTGGCTGCTGCCACATCATCACTGATGGACAAATAAGCATGTAAGGGGTTGCAGCAGCTGTAATTACTAGGACTACCTAGTGTCAACAGCAATTACCAGTCACATCTTCAAGGATCTCCCCCACATTCTTTACTGTTCCTCTGGCTTCCTCTTATGGCTACTAGAATAATTTCTTAGTCTGTCTCCTTTTATCTTTGGAGAAGTAAAATTTTGTCTTGCCCACATATCTGAGTTTACTTGAGGTGAATATGTAAGACCTAAATGTACAATGCCTAAGATGAGTAAATATTATCAGCTGAGGAGTACTGTGTGTGGAAGTGCTAATAATTGGTGTCAGCATTTTAAAATCACAACTAGGGATGAAATACTGGATTCAGGAGCATAATTCACTGAGTTCAACATAATCTGTCTTTCATCCTAATTAGCTGGATTAGATAAATGCAGTTTATATGACAAGGATGAAATACTGCTATCTTGATGCCTATGAAAACCTTCAATACAATCAGTACTCATGACAGTCAAGGAAGTGGAATTCGTCAACTTACTGAGGTTGTTGATTTTCTTTTTATGTGTTTTTGATGAGAATAGATGTGTGGAAAGGGCTACAAGTTGTAATTTGATTTTTAGAAGCCTTTTGTTCCTCTCCAGTCTCAACTATTGACCCCTCGTGTTTAGGAGACCGCGGCTCAGAATAATTACAAATGGGTGGTATAGTCCATACAATAGATGAACGTTTCCCAGGAGCATTACTGCTAAGATTGTGCAATGAAAAGAAAATCAGAACGTCAGCTTAACTTCCTTTTGTGGAGTAAAATGCAAATACACTCCCACAACTATAAGTGGGAGGAATAAGATAACACTTTGGTAGTCACTGCATCATATAACCAAAACAACTGTCTAAAAATAAGATAGTAAGTCTTATAAAAACTCTGAAGGTGTCTGAGGCCAGAGTAGTTCAGGGCATCATAGTCAGTGAACTTTGCAAAGCCACTGGTTCTGTCTATAAGAAAAATACCATAAGTATTAGCTTAAAATAAATTTGTAAAATAAGTCAGTAATCTGACTGATTTACTGCTGTTTATCTGCACACTTACTCTGGCTCCATCAAATACATCTTTAGATCTGTGCGCAGGTTTGGATGTTCCCGTCTTTTCTTTTCCAGAATCTTCATTCCCAAATTCTGCTTTTTGTTCAGTTTTTCTTCTTCCTAAAAGCCTCATCTAGCTTTTTTTTTTTTCCTTTTTTTACTCTAAAGGTGTAAGTTTAAACTTTATCCCTTAAAGACTTGTAAATCAAAGGAACTTCTATTCAGTTTGATATCTAAGAAAAGACCAAGATGCCTGTCAGGCAAGTAGTCATATCAGAAAACTATCAGAGCCCAGCTCTTGATAGCAGGAAGGATGTTGGAATGAAAATCTTCCCCCACAGATTTCACTAGTTCAGCTTCTGTAAACTAAGGTAGTATGAGCACAAAAAGAGAACAAGCCATGTTCAAACACGTAATGTCTGCAAGTTTCAATTGCAGTAATGCTATTAATTGCATCCTTTAACAGATTGAGGCAGTAAACTTCGTATTCATTGAATAAACATACCTTTACTGGATTTAGTCAGCTTCATGTCTTAGCATTTATTGCGATTTATTTTAGGCACACTGTGCTTTACATAAAGGTCAGTGGAAAAATCAGAAATGTATTAGGTTCCTGACAATCAAGCTTCAAACACTTGTTCTTAGTCTATATCTCATGTTCATCCATGGATTTGAATTACTCATCTTTTGCACTTTCAGTTATAATCAGGTCAGGAAGGAACTGGAGTGATTAAATCAATGGAATTGCACAATCTAACTTGTATTGTTTGGTGGTTCTTTTTCCTACATTATTTCAAGAGTCTAAGCCTTGCTCTGCATTTGCAGGGAAATTCATTTCAATAAGAAAAAGTAGATACGAGCTTGTTTTTCCTATGTGAAATGTGACCAGCTCTATTGGCACTTGTGAGAAACTATGGAACTGGTGTGTTACCTTTCAGTCATTTTTGCACCAACAGGTTTGGAGTATTTTTAATTGTTCTATCAACTTATTAACTTCTTGTTTATACTTTATACTCATAGTTTGCCAAATGGATAAGAATTCCTTCATTTTTATTACCTACTTCAAAAGTCACTCCTTACTTTGCAAGCATTACGAGTTCTACCCTCCTCAGAAGCACCACACAATAGCTGAGTGGATTGCTGAATGCATTTTCAACATTAATCATACAGAGAATCTTATTACCATCTTTGATCTCCAGGCTGGTCATCGAACCCAGCACTTGCATCCTAGTGAGAAGAGGACACATTTTTAATAAAAGTTGAAAATCCATTAGTTTTATATAACAGCCAAACCCAGAGGATCCAACACCACTGACTCTGAGTGACAGTTAATAAAAAAGTCACAAATACATTATTTATGGATGTGAACTTTCTCATGGTGGTAATCACAAAACAAACAAACAAATGAAAGCTAACTTTTTAAAAAGTTTTTTAGCATAAGAAAAGATTTGCATTCTGTTTCTTGTCATTTTATTGCTAAAAGCCTAATAAAGGGTTTTAGTGACCATTCCAAGTTAAAATGAATGAAAAAAAGATCAGTTTGTGGAATGAACTTGGTTTAGGTATGGTGTATCATACTTATCCCACTATTATTGAATTTATACTAGTGTAAGTGTAATCAGAAATGGATCCTAGTTAATAATGTCAGATATGTTTTGTCATAGGGATGAAGTGGGAGGAGTCATCTGAGTGCTGTTGACTATGGCCTGTTAAAATGGATAGAGGTTTTTGATGAATGAATCTGTTTCGCATCCTATACTGCATATCATTAATGGTTCTGAATGTGCTGAGACTAAGAATAACCTCTCTGCATTGAACACTCAGAAGACAAAACTTGTTTTCTTGTACATGAAGTAGGAGTGAAACCATAGACCAAGAGAACAATAATTTCTTCACTACTCCAGAACTAGGGTTTTCCTGTCAATAGCTTTAAATACCTATTACACATGTTCCATATAAACCTTTCCTGACCTATGACATCTTGTGTATCACTACAGAAAACATTTATTTTTCTCAAGTGCAGACTGCTTTCCTTATACTAACTTACACTTTCCCTATATTAACCTAAGCTTTTTTCTTCAAAGATTGCTGTTTCCCCAGCCACTTATTGTGCTACATGAAACATGTTCCAATTGTTTTTATTACAGTAAATTCAGCAGTAACAGCAGCCTATTTAAAATAATTTCAGCTAAACATATATTACTGCTTCCACAAGCATGGTCTGAAATTTTCAGAAGTGCTTTCCTCTCTTTTTAGTGCCAGAGGGAAAGGAAGGTAAAACACAGTGCTTTAAAAGTAAGCCTCTTGCATCTGGTCAGCTACTCTTAAACCTACTTGAGCCTGCCGGGAATAGCTTAAAATTGTTTCTATTTTTCATCTGTAGTTAAAACACTAAAAGGCGTAATGAGAACAGGAGCTTTTATAAAATTACTGACTGCCAGAATGATGAATTTACTCTCTTTTATTAAAATGCTACTGTGTTTTGCGTTTGATGTCACTTTGTGCTGTTTGGCTATTACTCTGCTTTTAAAGTAGCTGTTTGAATTTTTTTTTTAATATTGTAGGAGTACTATTCCTCCTGCTACACTTCAGGTTCTCACAGACTTTTCATTATAATACTTTCTTTTCAAGGATTTGTGACTTCACCACAAAAAAAAAAAAAAAAAAAAAAAAAAAAAAATCCTCCAGCCAGAAAAAGGATCACAAAGTCTCAGCCTGGGAGTAAGTCAAGAATTGCCTGTTTAGGTTGATTTAGACAAATGGTATGAATTTTGATGAAGTTTATTTCAAGCTTTGTCTTAGAATGCATTATTTGTACACATGAAAAAGAATGCTTTTCAGAATTATTATCTGTGTCTAGATCAGCTCTCATTCTTTAAACTATTAAGCAAGCATGAAAGATTTGATACTGATTATGTTTACCTGTACAGTCCAGAGCTATTAAATTGGTTTATATATTTATATTGTACCAAAACACACACATCAAATCCATGATCTCACAGCTGAAAAAAAAATCAATAAAAATCAGGACAACTAAACAGGCTGCCAAATGTGACTCCAGAATCCTACACAGCTGTTAGAATTCTCTATCCTCCATCCTGTTAGCAGTAGTTCCAGGAGGAGGCCCTACTTGTTCTTTTTCCTTTTCCTTCCTCCTCCTCTTCCTCTTCCTCTCCTCATTTTAACTCTTAAACTTCCTCAATAAAAATCATATATGTTCTTAAAGCATTGGAAGTGGGGGATATTAATCTATTACAAAGATATGCCTCTAACAACTAAGATCAAGCAATAAAAATTTTGTAAACTCTGGCATCCTATTACTCACTAAGCATAGCAACTGAGAAAGTGATAGTAAAATGTTAGCAGTCTGCGTCTCTCTCTTTATCGCTACTGTCAAATGCTGCCAGATCTTCCTTCAGGAAGACTTTCTTAGCAAAAAAGATTACCTCAAATTTGCAAATATATCCAAATATTTAAAAATATTAAGCCTTTAGGAAAGCATCTGCAACACTGTTGCAGAATGCAGCTTCTAATGCTTTGATACTGGCTTGAACACAGAGGGTTTTTTCAAAGGACGGTACTGTCTGTCTGCACTAGACCTAGATCCGGGGATTGAGGGTTGGTGAAAGAGACAAGTGGCAGTGTGTACCTGCAAGAAGTTTAATCTACAGCAACTGAGAAAAGGACTACCATGTTCTATTTTCTTGACTAAATTCTGCAAACAACATATGATTTGTGATACTCCTTCCCAGAGGAATGTTCATTCCCAGAGTATGTTCATCATCTTCAGTTTCAGGACTCTGTTCTTGAGTGCTGGCCATTCCTCAGCTGAAGGGCTAAAACATTACATTCAAGTGTTAAGTCAGATAGAAATCTATTTAATATACTTTTTGGAGTTTCAGAGTAAATCAAAATGTCCATGCAAACAGCGCAGCTAAGGACTTTACTGCTTAAAATTGTCCTGCTGATACACATCAAAGGACATGAGGCTGTCCATTATCTCCTTAGTATCAGAGATGCTGAACGTATTTAATTCTGACATTATCCATCTGCACACTTTTGGGAAGTCAGTTGATAAACAGAATATGTTAAAGAATAAGTCTTTCTCTTATAGTGATATTTTGTTTTAAAGTTATATTTGTAAGAATCAAACAGTTCAATAATTGCAATTCATGTAATGACTTAATTCCACTAATATTAATAGAAACCCACCTTATACAGAATCTTAGATTATTGCATAGGAAAAAATGTGACAAAAGCGTAGCTCCTTACTTCCTTCTTACTGTAAATTTCAAAGTGAAAAACCTGCAGCCATAGTTGGTGAAAATCTGGCTCTGTAATATCCCCAGCCTTTAATCCAGTAACACTAGGGACTTCTTGTTATGGGCACATCATCCTTATAAGAAAAACTTGTACTATTAATCATACTATGGCTTTGGGGAAATGAAAGGGGCAATTCTATAATCAGTAGTGCCATATCCACAAAATCATATGCATTTAGCTGACCCGTACCTAAGGTCCTTTCTTTTGAACTGTGCATCAGTCCTGCAATTATTATGCCAGAACTGTTTCATCTAAACAGGCAGAGAAAGTGCTTGATTGACTCTGTCTCATTTATCCATTAGGTTCTCTGAGTCTTTGTACGTTAATAGACACAACATGGTCAATATATAAAAATCTGAATATAATTTTATAGGTGTAATTAAAATTTTAGGAATGTCAACTTCATACGGAATAAGCATTAATTTTAGCAAGGAGCATTTACTTTTTCAAATACGATATGCAAACTTTGCAATCTCTATTTTGCTTGTTTAACTAATAAGAAAAACTTACATTTTAATTATGTCTAACAGCCTTAGCAGCCTGGTTGAAGATGGATAATACAGTTGGAGGCAAAGTGAATAGAAATGGTCCAAGATTCAATTAAATTCAGTCAGTTTTCACTGGAAAAATTCCAGTCCTGTTGTAAAGGGGAAGTCACAGAGTTAGCCTGGACCATTTTTGAATCAGTAGCATTGCAAAATTTGTGTTAGGAGTGATGAACAAAGTGATATAATAAATAAGAATATCCTCTGTCAGCCAAGAGAAGCTTTGCATGGACCGATGGAGGACTCAGGGACTCTGAGCATAATCAGAGTAAATTAAATAAGAAATAATGTGGATTTGTTTCATGCAGTTGCAGCAGCAAATTCAATTAAATTTTAAGTTTAAAATCTAAGTTTCACTGTTTTCAGTGCCTAGATCTCATTTAAGTGGAGGCTTCCTGAGTGATAGCCTTCCTCTGCTGATGAAGGGCACTGTGGTACAAGTACATTAGCTTTAAATATTTTTTTGTTCATTATTATTATTATTATTCCAAAACTAAAAGGACACCCAATTGTTATAGTGCCTGGGGTTATTTTTCCTATGTTAATAAATAGACATACATAATTTTTACCCAAATTGACAATATCTTAAGAAAATGTAATTCTAATGGTGTTGACATTGCTAAAGACTCAGAGGCAGATGAGGGAGGAATATGGGCATTTGAAATGTAACTGAGAACATAACTGTAGAGTATAAACCTAAAAGGTGTTAATAAAAAAGGATTATTATCATTATTTTTTTTTATTGTGTTTGATTTTTTTATTATTTGCTGTCTAAAATATTTAGGAGTCCTGAATTTCAAAGTATGTGATATGCCTCAATATTTGCTCAATTTTTAAAATTTTTAAGTGTACCCATGGGAAATTTTTTTATATGTTTTTTGTTCAATTCAGCACAAAATTAGGATTTTGAATTTTCCACAAAATGGAAAACAAATCAGTCTGAAGGAACTGAGTAATTTAATATTATTTCCTACTTTTGAGTATTGTTATTTGAATAGTATTCAAACGTTGCATGATGAAATGCATTATTATGAAATATCATTTTTTTAAAAAAATAAGCTAAAACTGTCAGATCCCTTATTACAATACTTGTTTCTTGGTCCTAGGAGAACTGTCCCTGGGACTGTAAAAAGTCAGTTGATTATAAGTACATAGTGGCTAGATTTCAGAGATACAGGGGAGGAAAAACTCATTTGATAACCTTACTTTTAAAAAGACTGATAGATATTTGACAGTAATTTTACTGAAATAATTTATTGACTGTGAACTTTTAGGTTTAATATCTGTATTCCTGCTAAAAAGTCTTAAAGGAACATCTGACAGATGAATATGCAATATCAGGCACTACTACTTAGCCTTCATCAAAGTTTTGTGAGAGGAGCAATTCACCTGCTTTTGTGTGGGAGAGATCTCCAATCAGGGGCTGTAAGTGGCTTCTAATGGAAGGCCATTCCTTCCTAAATATCAAGTGCAATTGAATGGCAGTGTAATTCAGGTGCAGCAGGTTATCTATTTTGTTTTGTTTTGTTTTGTTTTCCTTTTTTTCAAATGACCCCATATCAAATAAACAAATAGGATTTTCCTTGAATCCACGAGTCAAAAAGATACATATTGCATATGTAGAGAGAGTCTTGGTATCTATCTATCTATGGTGCTTTTTACTCTAACAGATGTAGCTCACTTAGAATGAGAGTTACTGGTTTAATCTCTAAAGCTGCCTCGAGAGAGATAGGATGTGTAGAAGAGAGAAACCAGCTAAGACCTATTTTATTACAGGCTAAAGACAGTGATGTGTCTGTATCTTCATAGTCCTCAGTCTTCAGACTTCTCTTTCTTGGTGAGTAAAATATAAATAAGTTACAAGATATTATTTGATATGCTTTGACATATGCTTTGCCTGTTTAAGGCATCATGTGATGATTGATAACGTAGGTAGCACAAGTACATTTTTTAAGAAAAATTCTAACCTTGCATTTTAAGGTTGTATTACCCTACAGATGTTTTCTAACCAATCTTAAGTAGTCTTTTAGCACAATGCACAGGACCTATTTTTTTAGTTAAGTTTAACATGTGTACAAGGGGAAATAAATGCAAAAAAAAAAAAAAAAAAAAATTACTTCTTGTGGATGCATGGTTTGTAAAGTCTTAAATACATGACATGAAAAATTTCCAAAAAGGTCATTTTACTTGAACTTAGGTGTCATTTCTCACTTTGAAGTTTCTGCTCTGAGATGAATTTGCTGCAAAAGAGGCTGAGATATAACCGGTCCTGTATATGGCTCATCTGCATTAAAAAATTACCTTAGTGATGTCATTTAGAGTTATTTATACTTCTCCTTAGTGTCCTACTTTTGATTCATATTCTACAATTATGATCTGTTGCCAGCTTGTGATGGCACCTACTTCTTCCAGTTCTTTGCACCAAACTTAGTGTTCTGTTCCAATAATGTAAACACTACCAAAGGCAAGTGGAAGATGAAAGAAATACACTAAAATATTTGAGTTGTACTACAACGTCCTGTGAAACTATTATAAAAAGCCTGTCTTTGAAATTTATTTTATAGAAGAAAGGAAAAAAAAAAAAGTGGGAATCTCTTAGGTTAAATATACCCCTTAGCCATGTAATTGCTATGTGTTTTAAATCAAGGCAGAGTCTATAGGCTTATTTTAGGAAAAGGAATGAGGGTCTTTGAAGGGTGCCATTTCATAGATTAGTACAAAGAGTTGGAGAATGCTATGAAGCAGATTGAATTACTGAAGCATATAATAGGCAAAAATCTTCTGATAGGAGTCAATTACTTAAAATTTAGGAAGCAGATAGTACCACAAAAGAGTTATTTTTCCTAATATTTTTTCAATCAAAGCTATTGTAATTGCTGCTGTATAAAGAATGGTTCCTATTAAATGGTGTTCCTAATGTTTCTTGGTTATTAATCACAGAGCATCATTGCTAGAGAGTCTAAAGATCATTTTCACAATGTATACTCCTTGAGGATCTGCTTTGGCATTTTCAAATCATTAATACTATTTAGCTGCCTCAGGGCACTCTGGCCCCCTATTGAAGTAGATTCTCTGTCACTAGAATCTTTTCTGATTCTGTTCTGACTTGTTCTATTACTGGTATTTGTGACTGAAATGTGCCTTTATCTCTGAAGCTAGCATATTATGTGTTTAGATAATTTACATGACACCAAAAAGGAAGCAAGTACTGAAGAAAAGATAATAGCTCCCATCTTTCTCTTAAAGGTCCCTTTCTCTTGCTTGTAAATTGGCATATTTTTGCACACTGATCTTGTTTTGTGATTGTTCTTCACTTTCAGTCCATGACTAGACAGCTTTTCATCTATGAAATTACTGTTAAGAAGCACTATTAATAAGAAAAGGAAGAGGGTATTTTTCTAAATTTCTTTTGGTAAGACAGTTTAACAAGTACTGAAAAAAGCATTGTCCTCTTCCACAGAGAAGTGGAAGAGCAATTGATCTTACTGACTTGCAGTTGAGTAAGGACTAAGGCACCTAAGCTGGAACTGGTTAGGCAAAGCTTCAGAAAATGAATATATTCTTTTAGCTTTTAAATTAAGGGTGAAGAAATAAGGGAAAAAGCCATAACTATAGTAGCATATTGAAAAATCTATAGTATTTGTACTGGGAAGGGAAAGAAACGTAGAGACACACAACACAGTGCAAAACTTCTTATGTTCTATAAACAGCCTTAGTTGCTTTTTGTTTTCACTAAGCACTTTCTGTTGATGAAATTTCAATATTGAAGTCAAATCTCATTTCTGTCAAAAGCAGATAATATAATTGACTCAGAGAAGAGCCAGAAGGCAAGTGTTATGTCAATGTAAAACCTTAATTGTAGGAAATTGATGATCTGGAATTGAATAAAAATGGGGTTTTTTCTGTTCATCTTATTCTCCTCCAAATGATCACTACAATTGTTCCTGACTAAAATTATAAATGAATTGTTCTCAGGAACAGTTAATATTCTAATTCTTCTAACTTATTTTGTGAGTAAAAGTATGCTTGTGACTTGCTTGGAACTGAAAGCCTCATTTCCATTATTAAATGAAAATAAATAAATCTATTTGAATTGTAAAGGATTTACTGTGTTTATTTTGAAATAGCCACATTTTAGCATACTAAAATGTTAATAAGTCACATAGACAAAAATAATCAAATTAACCTTTACTTTATAAATGTCAAAGGGTTTTCCAAGGGTTCAACTTGCAAGAATTATTTGGACAGAATTCCAAAACACTGCTTATCCAAATTATGAAAAGAGGTCATTGAACAGAAGCTTAGGTCAATTTTTCATCATCTCTTGAAATTTAGTATTAACATATAAAATTTTTAAAAGTTTGCACATAAAAAGTAAAATACATCAGCTGTTCATATAGCATAATTTTTGTAGCTTGATTAAGGTGAATTGAACAACGGTGATTTATGCCAGCTTTAGATGTAACAGCATTCTATCTAACTGCCCTTAGAATAAACTCCCCTGACCTTCTTTTACAACCAACCTGAAGGACAAATGGATTTATGTGGCCTATATCCTTGCAGAAAAATATATAGTCAAAGCAGAGTATTTATGTAAGGAATTTTGTGGTAATGAGACTCCTGTTTAGGTGGCAGTGCTAGCTTTCAGGCCAACATGAATACCCTTTAAAGGGAAATTAACATTTCTGGAGCTTAAACTATTTTTTCCTTTTTACTTTTTTATTCTCTACCTGAGCTCCCTCTTCCTGAGGTGGCTGGCAGTGGCACAAACGCACATACTTCTGAGGAGGAGGATGTGGTATCTTGTTTATGAAAGCATGTATCTCAAAGATGAGATTTGTAGAGCAAGTTTGAATAAAATTGGTGAGTTTTTGTTTTGTTGTTGGTGGTTTGTTGTTTTTTTTTTTTTTTGTTTGGGTTGGGGTTTTTTCTCCTCAGGGGACAGCTGTAACTTTTTGCTGTGATTAAGTCCTCTAGGATACCCTTTGGTCTTACAGACTCACTAATGTAGATGAGGGAAACTCCTATACTGCCTTTCTGTGTGCTATGGACCAAAGAAGCCTCAGTCAATCACAAAGCTGTCATGGAGCACCTGTCTATCTAGTCCTCCCTTGGAGAGTTCAGCACTCCGTATTCTTTCCTACACATTTTGCTGAGTACCTTAAAAAGCCTACTGCTCTATTGATGATGATCATAACAAATATTTCCTATTTCTGTATTAGTCAAAGATATTTATAAAGGGAGCTCTGACCATTCTTTATTAACTACTAGATAAGATATCTGCGTGGCCAGAAATGCCTGCTTAGTTTTTCTTAATAAAGCAAAAAATATACAGAAGTGATTAAGAGCCTTTGTCTTTTACTTTACTTTCTATTTTAGCCGTTGCCAGTGTTCAACGTCCAAAAAAGACATCAACTTTAAATCCAATTCATTTAAATCATTATTGTGATTTCAATTTTCTGCCACTTTTGTACTGCCATGTCTCATAACATTCATAGATGAACAAGTGGGGAGGAGGAATAATTTCAGGTTCAATCATGGAAGAAAATACATTCTATTTGTCCTGTACTCAAGACTCTGAGATTGGGGAGAAATTAATAATTTATTTTGCTGGTTGTTGGAAACAGAAGTGTGAATGGGTATTTTAAATTTGATTGATGATTTATTTAAGTTCATTTTTAATAGAGGAAAGGACTGTTTAGGTGGTACTTCAGTAAATTGTAACATTCACCAATATACTTTTTCAGGACAAGCGCTATGCTACTGTGAATCTGGGCATATTATTATTCCCTTACTTAGCATATTTTATATTCTAGTATAAGTACCATTATGTCCTTATGTTGCTTCGGGCTGTTTCACAAAGTTTACAATTTTATATTTCTGTCAAAAGACTCTTATCAAATGGCACTTGAAGATACTTAGTGTTATGTGCATAGCAAGCCATTTGAAGTCATATATTCTCTTTTATGTTACATTTTTGGTTTTATGATTGTTTTCGGTGGTGTTTTCTGTTCCCTTGCTCTCCCTCCCAATTGCTGCCTAAAATACTAGAGATCTAGTGTGTTCTGCCAAATGACGTGGTTTTCTTTTATTTTTTTTTTAATTTATTTTTAAATTATCATTTATGTGATAATAGTAACAACGGATGCATTTACTGGACAGATTCTAGGAACTTGTACTATACTTGTACTTACTCTGTGATTGTAACTTGTTAAATGACACCTGTTGTTGCAGCAAAAGCAAGCTCTATGCTGCTAAAGGATTTCAGTCTGAGAACTTCCTTATCTTCTGCAAATGCCAAAAGCCTTCTGTCCTGGTTTTGCTAGGGGAGAGTTAATTCTCTTCTCAGTAGTTAGAAGAGCCGTGTTTTGGTTTCAGTTCAGACTTGTTATGAGAACATCACTGATAAATGTACTAATGTTATTAGTTGCTGCTGGAGCTCAAGGTCATCATGTTTGGCTGGTTTACAGCTGCATTAGGACTGGGAGGGAGAAGCGAAGTGAATAGCAAAGCCCAAAACTGGCATTTGGATGTGCCAATGAAATATTCCATATCATATCCTGGCATGTTTAGTATATTATCCCGGGCTGACCGGAAAGCTGGGGGGATTCACATGGGTTTTCGCTCAGGATCTTGCTCTTCCTGGTTCGTGGGTTTTGGTTCGGGATTGTTGGTCCTTTGGGATAGTTACCTGGGAACGGGCCCGGCTTATCAATGGGTGGTGAGAAGTTGCACTGGGTTATCACTCATTTGCATATCTTATTACTCTTATCATTATCACTACTATTTTAATATTAGTTTGGGGTTTTCTTTAAGTTTTCTTTTATTTCTATTATTAAACTGTTTTTATCTCAACCTACAAGCCTCCTAATCCTTACCCCCAATCCTCTCCCTTATCCCCTGGGGGTGGAGGGGAAGTGGGTGAACGGCTTTGTTGCCTGCTAGCCAATGGGTAGCCCAGTGAAACTATCACACCTCCAAATCGGGAAGCTAAAACTTAGAGACTAGACAAATGAAGCCATGGAATTCTGAACTTAACATCCCTTGATTTACTTCCCAAACTAAAGCCATATTCCCTGACAACTTGGCATTAGACTGGCTAGCAAGTCATTGAGCTTCTTCCCAACACCAGCTTCACTCCCACCAAGCTTTCATGTAGTCCCACTGACATCCAGGGAATTACTTCTGGTATAAAATAGATTATCATAAATAGCCAGTAAGAAAATAAGATTAATTAGATACCAGGTAGGGTTTGGGGGATTTTCAGGAGACAGAGTAAGAGAATACCACACATGGAATTTAGCAACATCAATTCTAACTCCTTATCTCTTTTGTAAAGCTTTACGATAGTAACTGGGTAAACCTGGTATCTTAAATTCAGGTCAAATGTTTGACACCCAAATGTGTCAGGTTTTGCAGTTCGGAGTTTTTTGGTTTTTGCTTGGTTTGGGTTTTGTTGGGGTTTTTTTAACTGCCTGAGGATGCACTGGAGTATTTTCTTATTAATATTCAGCATAGTGGCAATCAAGCCCTGTATCTTCAACTGCTGAAATATATTTGCCCACCAACAACTACAATAAACTCAAAAGCAAGGGGAATACAAAGAAGCAATGAAATAAAACAAAACACTGCTAAGCTTTGCTGGGGATTCTCATTCTTTGATTCCTTCCTAACTATATTTCAGAGTACAAGTAACTTCAGCAGGCAGTTTGCATTTGTGTAAGTTACAAATCTAGGACAACTGGAATGTACCACAGGCAGCCTGACATAATTTTGCTTAATTTTCTGGTCTCCAACTGACTGGGACTTCAGTGTTAAGTTAATGCTTTCTGCAATGTATGGTCAGTGTAAGGATGATTTTGGGTTAAAAACACAGCAGAAGAGTGAAAGACAATACTGACTACATCCAGGTTTGATTTCATATGTCTAATTCTTCTTTAACATACTTTAGGTTTACATGAGCAAAATAAAGTACATAAAGAAAACAATAAACTTATGCCTGTAGATTTGTTTGCTGGTTGACCAGAATTGTGCAGTATTGTATATAACATCTATGCTCATAGGAAGTTATTCATTCTTCTTTTCAGAATGAGATTAGCTTTAATTAAGTTTAACTTGAAACTAAAGCAAAACTGCCTTGTAGCTATCTAAATGCTTTGGAAGCATCTTCCTGGTGTATTCTCAGCTACATTAATGCATCTGCTGTGTGGCTGGATCATAAATAAGGCACACTGTGGCTGTAAATATTCTGCGATAAAATATTATGGAAGGTATTTAAAATGGTATGTATTTTTCCATGCCTCTCTTCTTCTATAAAAGGTGTGGCTGTACATACAGTAAGATTCATAGCATGAGGCCCTGAAAAACAGTAATTTCTCTACTTCTTATTTACATCTGTGAAGTCTCTTGTATGACTCATCGTGCTTTGAATCACTGTGCATATGCTACATACATTTGTTATTGGTTTTAGTTATAACTGAAGGCAATTAAAAAAGAGATTCTGAAGCTTTGCTTGAGAAGACAAAATGCAGCCCTCCTTCATTAAATGAGTATTCTGTTCTTTACCATGCAGAAGCTATAGCAGTGACACATGTACACACTTTACTTTTTCCACACACAGACAGCAGTATAAAGGAACTATTCCAATTCAGCTATTTCAGTTTACATAAGCAGCACATCTGAAGCCAATATATAGAATATGGCTGTGATCATTCAGCTGGTCAACAGAAGCTAGCGAGTAACATGTAAGATATGTTCAGTTCTTGGCAGAATTTGGCCTGCCTAAAGCTATATGTAAAATGTGTGTAATATTTCTCTATATAATAAATAGTGTAATATTCCTCTATGTAGTAAATTATATAATTATTTTTAGAATATTTATATTTTAATATATACAATTTTACATATTT
>NW_010318079.1:0-3352 GCF_000700745.2 Antrostomus carolinensis
TTGTGAACTGTGGCGGCGCTACCCAGAGTGCTGTGCGCCAGCCGGGCGGCGATTTGCATAAGGGGCGGGCCATCCGCGCCGGGCGGCGGCGGAGCGCGCCCCCTGCCGCCTGCCCGCGGCGCTGCACGGCACGGCCATCCTTCCCCCAGCCGCGTTCGTCCACATGCGTATGTCTAGATATATGGATGTACATATATGTATGTACAGGGCGTTCACAGGCGCTGTGACAGCCCTGGTGACACCGCCTCAGAAGCCTGGCTGCCCATATCATTTCCAAGGGCTACTTACATCAGTGCCTCTCTGAAAGCCTATGGAAAGCTGTCTCATAGGAGAACTAGCAGGATCTATAGGGTCTTGCCAAGTATTTAGTATATAAACTACACAGTATATTCAGTATACGATGTATTTTTTTTTGTACTGTTATTAAATGGAGTTAATCAGGGTGGGTTTTCTGCTCTGCAGCCTGTCCTGAAGCTTCTCCCAAAGTGCCTTTTCCTGGGTTTCAGTTATGGCACAAAAGTGTTGGGTTAATTTCTGCCAGCGAATAATTATGCAGCTGTTAGTGTACATCATTTTCTAATTATAAATGTAATAACTACAATTAATTAGAAATGTTAGTTACAGCAAATACTGAAATCGTGACACATCTGGGATGTGTACATTGCACATACACATGTATGCATTTAGCACTGGGCGGCAGTTACAGTTGTTGGCTTTGTCAAGTTCTTGGCAGTGAGTTTTGGCTTGTAAATCTCCCAGAGAGCAATAATTTGGGGCCTTTTCTGTTTGTGGACCACTTGGCTTGTCTGTCAGAAGCCACGTATAGAAGCTGTGTGTATGGGTGCAGCCCTGTTGCCTGGGTGAGCGGTGCTGCCGGCGTGGGTGGGAAGGGGCTCTTCTCCCAGGGGAGCCCGTGCCGGCGCTCCCACCTCTCGGGTGCGTTTGCTGAGGCCAGGGACAAAGGGCTACATGCTAAAGCACCATCTGTCTTGTGCTTGCAGGTGGTTCTCCTGGGGATTGACATCCTTTCCGCGCTAGTGTCCCGCTTGCAAGATCGCTTCAAGGCGCAGATTGGTACAGGTAAGGGGCCTGTGTGTGAGGAGGGGATGTTGCCACTGCTCTGTTGGGATCTGCTCTGGCTGCTGTACAGGAAGCCTCCTTTCTCCCCAGGAGAGCACTCGGGAGGCTCTCGGTGGTTTCAGGCTCTGCTGAAGGGGGGGAGGGCTGGTCCTGCCATCGGGCGGGGGGAGAGCAGAGGGGCTGTGCCACTGTGACAGTTTTCTCCTGAGGGATGTGGATGTTCCTCTTTTCTTTCCTCAGTGCTGCCAAGTTTACTTGATAGGCTGGGAGACTCTAAGGACTCTGTGAGGGAGCAGGATCAGACCTTGCTGCTAAAAATCATGGAACAAGCTGCTAACCCTCAGGTATGCCCAACAGCCCTTCGCAGTGTGAGTGAGCAACTGGCTGCTTAAAAATAAGGGGTTTTTTGTCAGAGGGTTTTCTCCTGTGACTCTATCTTAAATGGCTTCATCTCTCTACGCCTTGTTATGAGATATTTCCTTCACTTGAGAATGCTGTTGCAGTGTGTGGAGTGTGGGTGTCAGTGGATATCCCAAGGATGGGATGGTGGATGTCAGAGTAGTTGTTCTGAGTCTTTGGAAGGTACTTGCTTTCTGTAAGTATGAGTACTGTTTTAGCTGGTGGGGAGTTTCTGTGAAGTCAGCACAGAACAAAGAATTAGTCAGATCTAAAAATGTCTTTCCACTTCTCCTGTTCTGCTTGGATGGATGTAAAGCTTATATTTAAGCTCCAGAGATGTTATGGTCTATGTCTGCTGGAAGAAAAAGATCTGTCTCTTCCCCCATCCCCTTTTTTTCCTGTCTCAACATCTTTTCTGTCTTCCACAGTATGTGTGGGACAGGATGCTAGGAGGATTCAAACACAAGAATTTCCGGACAAGAGAAGGGATTTGCCTCTGCCTTATTGCAACGCTCAATGCGTAAGTCAATCTCCTGCAGACCTGTGTTATGTACGTGAGCCTGCTTCGTAACTCACCCCAGTGGCCTTTTGTTCTTTATTCACAGATCTGGAGCTCAGAGTTTAACGCTGAGTAAGATAGTGCCACATATATGTAACTTACTTGGAGATCCAAACAGCCAGGTAAGCTTTTGGTGTGAGTCACTTCTAAAGGTTGTGCCGATTGCCTCATTGGTGTGAGCACAGGGCTTGGTGTTCTGGCTAATAAATTAGTTAATTGTACTACTGGTGGTGAATTCTCAACAATGCTGTTCATGAAAAGCCCTTGTCTGGTTTTGAAGAGGTGTGATTTGATGAAGTATGCCTAAACCAGCATGTCAATTACTCCCAAGTGTTCAAGAGAATAATGTAAATCTGCAGGTGAAATGAACAGAGCAGAAAAGCTGTGTGGGAAGGAAACTCCTGTGCCTTACTGGTGCAGCACTCTTCACCTTCAGAGGAGAAAAAGTCTGGGCAGGGGGAGCAAATGGGACTGGTTGAACAGCCTGGCCACATGTGCTGCCAGAAGTTGTATTGGGAGATTCTGAATAAGGGGTGGAAGCTGTACAGGAACCTTAAATCAGCTATGCAAACCAAATGAAAATACATGTTGGGGGGGAAAAAAAATATAAATCTGTCACCTCTACGTGCTTTTTGTTCTGCCCTGGACAGGACCTAACCTGAAATTAGACGCAAGCATGTGAGGTTACTGAGAAGAGGTGGGTAGGGAAGCAGGGTTCCAGCTAATGTCATGTAACATGTACCAGCAGGTTTTGAATATCCTTGTTGCCCTCCCAGCACTGTGACATGCGTGTGATCTGGGTCTGAAGCAGGTGTTTAGCTGGAAGGAAGCATGGGATGGCCAACTGGGGGATGGGTTTACACTGGATCTGGAGTTGGTGGTGTTCCCATGGCTGTCAGGGCCTCCCCTTGCTGAAGAGGAGGACTGAGTGTGAAGCAGCTTTCCCTTGCTGGTTGTGCCAATGCAGGAGGATAAACCTGTCACCCGAGAGGTCCTGGGGGAAGTTTAATGTTCAGGGTCCTTTGTAGCTCTGAGCCATGGCTGAACGAGCTATTACTCTTTGAGGGGACACTGGGTTTTGGACTTTGACTTGTTGCACAGACACCTTGATCCTGACATTTGTGCGCTGTTGGAAGAGTCAGAGAGTTGGTGAGGGGGCTGCGAAACGTTTTCCCTCTGTGCTGCCTCTTTCCTGTGCCTGGCAGGGAATCGTTATCCCCAATCCCAACTGCACTGGGACATGGGGCTGATCTCTTGCCCCTTATCCTGGATCTGGTGGCTCATTCCCAGAGCTGCCTGAACTGATCAGACACA
>NW_010318080.1:0-1438 GCF_000700745.2 Antrostomus carolinensis
CGTTCGCGGTTCGCCGCCGGTCCCTCGCCGAGGAGGCGGTTGGGGTTCCCGCTGCCCGCAGTGCTGTGCCCGGCCCGCCCGCCTGGCAGCCTGCGGGGCGCTGGGAGGCGGCGTGCGAGCTGCCCGCTCACTGAGGGCCGGTGAGGTGACTGACGGCAAAAGCATCGTGGTGCGGGTGGCCGCAAAACCTCTGGAGAAGTTTTTATTTCCACATAGCTTTGCAGTGAGATGCGCTGTCTGTATTGGGTGGCTTCTGAGCGACTGGCAGAGTAGGACTTGGTTACCGTAGCCGTGATCTTTGGTGTGTTTAATCTTGTGGTGTTAACTGTGGGTTTTCTGTTTTTTAGTTAGTCCTTGGAACCTGTGAGGTTAGAAGTAGGTGTGAAGACTAGACCTATAGGTAGGTTGGTTGGTTGGAGATAACTTTGTAGAAGGCAATGCAATAAAACTGCTTTAAGCCAGTGTTTTGAGTTACTCCTTTGCCTACAGTATCCAGGTGGGAGGTGGTTTAGTGACCTCTGCAGGTCCTTTGCAAAGGCATTTATGGCTTGAGCATTGCTGTAGGGGCGTGTTAGACCATGGCATACAGCCCTCAGCCGTAAACAAAGGTGGAAATGAAGTTTCAGGTTTTGTGCTGTAACAGGAGTTGAACTAGTACCTATGTACAAAGGGTAAGTGGCCACTTTCCAGTCTTGTACTCAGACGAGATTAATTCTCTTTGTTGTTTGTTTTTGGTGGGAATTGCTTAGTCTTTGGTACTGGAGTGGCCTTTTTGTATGTGTGTATGCAAACATTCAGCACAGTGGGGTCACAAAATTACCTTGTAATTCTGGTAGGGCAGTTGTGTGTGCTAATTGGCTCTTCACTGTTCCAAGTGTCTACAGCTGTGTGTCATGTGGAAAATGCCATTTCATATTCTATTTCTAGCTTTTGCCTTAGTCTTGCTTCTTTGCAGACTAGTAGGTGTATTTAACTTCAAAACCACATAGTTTAAGATCCCTTTCTGTAGTATCTGAGAGAGATCAAATAAGAGAGATAATGAAATGGTAGGCACATTATCTGAATAAAGGCTGTGACAGTTGTGAGCTTGGTTAATTTTTTTGTTTGTGGTTTTTTTTTTTTAGCATCTTCCTCTGAACACCATTTAAACTTCAAAAGGAGCAAGGAGGCTTGTTTAAGTTACGTTCAGGATGCTGTGCTACAAAAGCAGTGGAAAAGGGCTGCAGAGTTTCTGACCTTCTATGTTGAGGCACTAGAGAAGGACTATTCTAGAGAATACATGGGTCCATCAGAGGTAAGCCAGTATCCCTTCTCATAGTTCTTTTGCAATGGAAAAAATATTTGCAAGAAGCATCTATAATACTTCAGGACCAACATTTGTCTTAATTAACTAATCACAGGCTTGGGAGTTTTTTAATTTAAAAAAAAAAAAAAAAAA
>NW_010318081.1:0-50519 GCF_000700745.2 Antrostomus carolinensis
GGGGAGGGCTGCGGTGAGCCCCGCCGGCCTCAGCGGCACCTGCTTCGGTCCCTGAGGCTCCTCCCGGCACCGGCACCGGCACCGGCACGGCCCCTTCGCCGTCCTGCTCCGCCGCAGGGGGCGGCCGCGGGTCCCCGGCTCGTGTCTCTTCGCTTAAAGCGAAGGGGGTGGGAAAAAGTTTCCCTTTTTTAATTCTTTGCACAGCGTGAGCGGCAGCGGGTTTACCTAAGTCCGTGACGACAGCAGACGGAGAATTAGACCTTTTCCCGTTCCTAAGGTAATTCCCTAAAAGGCTGAGAGAAGGAGCGAGTCAGTGAGAGGCTCTTTTCACGAGTAGTCCATTGAAATGCATTTTCAAAAGGATGTTGTTACGGTCACATCGCCCCAGGAATCCCCCTGGGTCAGCAGAGATCATAAGGCCCCTAGATATTTCCTAGACAAAGCCCCTGTTTTACTGGCTGGAACAAAGTATGTTTTTCTGTCAATATTGGCATTGATGGAAACTACAAATTTCAACTGTGAATATGTATAAAATAAGGATTGTCAGCAGACCAAGCAATCTAACCTGCTATTATAGGAGGGGATGAGATGGAAGGACCTGACATGAAGTTGGCACGTGGCTTTGGCACTTGCACCTGGTAATTTATCCTGACATACAGGGTTTTGTCAGCTCTTCGCTTCTGCATGAGGACATTAAATTACCTCTGAAATGGCTCTAAATATCGTGAAGCACAGTACTACAAAACCTGTTTCAGAATGGAAATTCAGATCCCTGGGCTGTCTGTCTCCTGATAGAGGGTATTATCAGAGCCACCAAGGAATTTTATTTCTGTTACTACCAGTGTGCTATGTTGAAATGCCTCATTTGTTCTTGATAAGTTAATGGGAAGAAGTTATATGTTTTATTTTCTGATTCTCTTAAGTTCCTCTTTTTACTTTCTTCTCATTTGAGAGGACATCTCTAGTAACAGTATCTACACTTAGTGAAGGTGGATAAAATTCCTTCTATAATTTCTGTGTAGCATTTCTCAGCAAGAATGAGTTTCTTCAACACAAACCTGGGGGCTGCACCCCTGGGAGTGCTCACTCTGATAACCATCCTCTGCTTCATTTTGTTTTCCCCAAACCAGCCATTTATAGTCCATGAAAATACAAAATGTGTTGCACCTTCTGCACCTTCTTCTCTGTGCATAGAGTTTTTTGAGGACTGGGACTTGCTGTCTTCTTCCTTGAAAGACTTCTGCAGGCCAGGTATGTGGAGGTCCAAGGGATTGTTTAGAGTTGGAGTAGCTAGATTTCTCCTAGTTGTAAACACCTCTGCCTCAAATTAGGCTACCCTAAAAATGCATTAACTGCCGTGCTGCCTCATCCACAGTTTAAGAGAGGAATCTTTAAAGGAGCAGCAATAAACCACACCCTATGCATGCAGTGATTACTGAGAATTTAGAAAGTTCACTACTCAAAGAATAGTCAGGCAAATACTCGTTTGATCTTAAATTAAGAAACTGACCTTCCAGGTCTTTCTATAGGAGGAAGGGCAGTGAGCTGCCCTCCTTTGTGATGCCTTTCAGTGGCTGGTTTTGTTTTTTTTTTCATTATTGAAATGGATTTGTTTGTTTTCCAGTTTGTGTTTTTCCAGCTTCAGGTTCCTGGTTCCTGTTACGTCTTTTGTAGATAAAAGCCTTACTTTAGCAGCTGTCTTCAGTGTAGGTACTCTAAGTGATGTGGCAAGAACTTACCTGCATTATTTTCAAATAAATTAATAGATCAAGTCTCTCGGTCTCCTTTTCTTTTGTAAGACAGGTTTCAAGAGTCATTCCATGTCGCCATCAGTTTTCCAATCTGCAAGAAGACAGAGAGGAAATACTAGATAGAGCTGGACACAGTGGTTTGTGGTAGAGGTCTCATCATTGCAGGATACTGGACAGTGAGGTGAAATGGGTTGGGAGGGAAAAAGGTAAGGGAGCAAAATAGAAAACCATGAGAGTATAGAAAGGCACTGCTGTTTTTCAAAGGTTCACCAACTCCTGTGATATCTTGCAGCTCCTCAAACTTGACTTCTTCTCCCAGAGTTTTAAAATATGTTAATGGTCTTGAGACTACTCAAGCTTATTAACTAGTGCTATGCCTCAAGTGCCCTATTGAGCTCCTTTGGCTTGGTTTGATCAACAGCAGAAGTAGTGATTAGGGATCTTTCAGAGTCACTGATGCCTAGTGCCAAACGAAGCTGCTACTTGGAAGTGGTGATAGGATGTCAACAGAAGGATCCTCCCTGTCCTGCCCACGGGCTTTAATCTTCGAGGAAGTTAGAGCTGACGCTGAAATCCTCACTGAGGTACATGGGGAAATTAATATCTGCAAAAGTATGGTCTCAGGCTTTCTGCGGCTGTAGCCAGGCATCATGACCTCAGTGCCATACTCATCTGATATTTTCATATTTTTATTTTAAAAACATTAAATGAAACAAACTATAATGACTGTAGATGTAGTCTGCATGTAAAAGGAACATTTTCCGGCAGGAATACTGATGGAATATGCTGGCAAAGTGCCCTTAGTACAGATGCATCTTGTATTAGTAAAACTGTGCTTTTGCCAGTGCAGCTTATTTTAGTTCCTCTGAGCAACAGAAATTATACAGGTGAATATACATTTATGTGTCCATAAGGGGGCTTGCTTTTCAGATGAGGGATTGTATGGTCTTACACTCAGCTGACCTATATAAGGAGGCAGAAATGGTAATGCAGGAATGATACTGCTTTAAAAAAAACAGAAAATTTGGAAAATCTGAAAAAAAGAGTCTGAAAAGCTGCAGTTGCAGCCTGAGACCCTGGCTCAGTCTGAGTCTCGGATAGACACAATATGTCCCTTTTGCTCCTTGGTAATTCTCCATCTAAAACCGTGCTAGCTCTTTTTAGTCAGACATGACACTGGGAGCTGTTCACTTGGCCATCTGCAGGCACTCAAAATAAGGCAATGTACATGAGCTTGCTCCTCCAGTACTGTTCATTTTAGGTGGCATCATCTTGCCAACTCTTCTGGGAAATGGCTACTTCGAGGCAGATGGCAGAAGCTGCAGGAAGCTGTGAAGCAGACTGACATGGGAGCCGCTAGATCCCATCGACACAAGACACCTCTGGTCACCTGTGAGAGCTGTGGTGTCCTGACTCTTCCTGAGCTTAACACTATACCCCCTCTTTTTTTCCACTGTGCTTCTTCAGCACTTTTTTTTTTCCCCCCTTTTGAGGCAAAAGCATTCTGGTGAGCGTCTGGGAGTGCACTGCCACAGCAGAAGACACAGAGCAGGAATGACAGTTCTGTAAGTGTTTTGTGAGCAGCACACCATAACTCTGTGCTGAAGTTTAAAGGGCAGAGGACTCAGCCCTATCACTGCTGACAGTAAGAGGAATTTGTCTGTGATTTCTCTGGTGGTGAATCTAGCCTCTAGAGTGATGGCAGGAGTCACCTCTGTACATTGTTTGAAAGCCAAGAGACATCTCCAGACTGTTGAAGCCAATGAGAGTCCTTGCATTGACTTAACAGACTTTGGATGAGGTCCTGTGTAACTGCTGCTTTGACCTGTGTTACTTGATGAGTAATCACTGCTCAGATGACTCTTGTGATTCTTGGCTGTTAATCATAGCGTAAAAGTACGTTTTATCCTATTTTCATATTTAACACTTCTCCCATGCATGTGGATCAACTTGCCTGACCTGGAGAGACAGGTTACATCAACCTGAGGAGCAAACCTCCCTGGAGCAGTGCATTTCCACCCTCTGTATTCCTCAGGTGCTGGCTGACTGTCCCTGCTTGGCATAATCAATGAGTAATTCAGCAGAGGAAGGGGGCTCATTTACTGCCCCCAGAAAACAATCTTCCGGGGAATGACAGAGGGAATCTTTTAAGGACATAGTTTTTTGTTCCTAATTATATCTCCTCCTCTTCTCATTTCTTTTCCTTCTTGCTGTCATTCTCTGAGGCTTATCCTTTCCTCTGTTCCTCAGTACAAGTCTTAATGCCCTTTTCCCTCCTCACTGTCTTCCCTTCCCTTTTGTCTTCTGTCCCTGGGATGGAACTGGTTTTACTTCCTTGTTCTTTTCTCCTGTCTGCAGGGTGGTACAAGTAATTCCAAATCCTGCCCCTCAGTTACTCATTTTTCACTTCACTCCAGCTGAAAGACATGGTATGTTTTGTGTTCAAACAAAAGGGAGTTATAATAAGGCAAAGATACAAAACTGCCTAGTATGATTGCATATAAATAAGTATAATGGAGGATATATTGTTTATCTATCTGTATCAATATCTCCAAGCCTTTTCTAATGCTTGATTCTAATATTTTCAGGATGAATTTGACAGAAAAAGCTATTTTTCCCCAAACTATGCTATTTTAGTATTGGAAGTTTTCATATTGAAAATTAATCACCGTAGATCCTAGACTACATGCAGGGAAAATATGGATCTCTCTTGCTTTAAACTGTTCAGCCCTTCCATTCGATATCCATTAACACAGATCTTAGCTTTTAAAGTGCATAGACAGCAGTATTAAATCCATACTATTCAAGGCATGCCCTTGTTTCATGTTTTGCACATTAGGCCACCACTGTTAGGATCAGAGTGGTTATCAGGTCACTTGGTAACTGGGGCAAAGACGTTTCAAATGATTGCTATTGTATGTTTTCAGAAATTAAAATATTTAACAAAACAGGGTGACAGCAAAAAACAAAACAAAACAGACTGCTACCTAATATGGTTCCTTGTATTTAAACCTGTCTGTCCTGGTTTAAGGACTGTTCCACTGACTAAGCATTTAAAATAATTTCTTCTCTGATTCTCATAGCAAAGTGGCTATGCTTCATAATACATATTTGTCTTCTATTTAAGTCATATAAAAGAATCACCGTTTTCATTAATCACACTATTGAAAGTTGTATGACATTGGGTTTTTTGGTCAAGTTTTTTTCTAGTTACATTTTGAACAGTTGCCGAACCAGAAGGTGGTTTGTATCATAATCCTAAAGGATTTCAGATCTCAATTTGCCCCTAAATTAATTTTTACTTTCTTTGTCCTTTTTTAGCTCTGATTGCTCACAGAGTTTTGTTGCACACAAATAGCAGTTTGTTATAGACTGTCAACTTCTGCCAGTCTTCATTGCCTAGAAACACAAATTATTTCTGCAAAAAACAGAGAAAGGATAGTTCATGTTATATATATGTAGGGTTGTAAGCTGTGTGGAGCATTTTACAATGAATGGCTTAAAAATCTATAACCTTTTAGAATAAAACAAGAAATTTGGCCTAAATCTTAGCCCCTAGTGTGCACTTAGCTATTTGTGTACGTAATCTGCTGCATTTGGCAAAACCTGTGAATGTTGTATTCCTGCATTTCACTATCTCCATGGTAGTAATAATAACACAAAAAAATTGTGCTGATGTGCTAGGAGCGTATTGTACTGGAGACAAAAAAACCCAGTGATGCCTTTCTCTGTTTCTACTGAAAGAGCCTTTGGGAAAACTGTCCCATTATTTCCCACAATGTTTTATTTTTCACAGAAAGTTGATTAATAGCAACAAAACACAGGAACACCTAGTTTCTCAGTCTTTATGGGCCTCTTCAAATTATTAAAAATGCCCTGTGTAAATTCAAAACTATTTTTTTCTGATAATTATAAATTATAGAGCTTTAGGTTTTTTCTCATGTGTTTAAAGCATAGAACTCAAAAGGTGACAGTAAATTACATTCTCTGGAAGGGGCTAAGATTGAAAAAAAAGATGTTGCAACCTTACTACTAATGTTCACACCTTTTACAGCAGCTCTTCCTTTATGTACGTAACACTTACTGGTTTTTATTGTTTGCTTATCAATAAATCAGAAGACAGGGAAGTAAAAAACTATAGACAGCAACATTGACATGCAAACATGAGAGTCTTTTCAAACAAAATTATAATATAAGGCAATATTAATATTAGTCAATACCAGTATTGATTTTGAAGTCTTAAAATTAAGATCATGCCTCCTGTGTTGATTCAGTAAGCTTTTAATTAAAGTTCTTAAAGTTTAATTACAAGTTCTCAAGAAAGTTTCTGGTGTCACTAAACTAAGTGATGAATTATGCGTAAGTATAATTAAAGTCAGTGGCCTCCCATTTTTTGTATTGTTTTTCTTAAAAAACTGTATATATCTATAAAGCAATAAGACTGCTGTGCTTTCTCATATCACATAATGTCAATTTTTGCTTAAGGGCTAACTCCCACTTACTCCTCGATTCTACTTGGTTCTCTGTTACGATATTGCAATGATTTGTAGACTTTTTAAACTACATTCCCCTCTTGATCCTCAAGACTTATTTGAACAAAAAAGCCCATATATTTTACAGTTTAATGTGGCTGGAAACCAGACATGGACCATTTTGATTGCCTTGTGGACCACCAGTGGTCCTATATTTTGAGAACCACTAGTAAAAGTTGATTTATTTTTCCAAAAATATCTATAGCATTAGGTTCCTCATTTGAGAGACCTGGTGGCTTCTGACTGGTGTCCTGGTCTCAAATTCTGAAGCAGAGGTCCTGGCACAGTGAGTCATGCACTGAGGCGTACTTCTGGAGGAGTCCTGCAGTACACTCCAGAGATGCAATTGCCCCATCGTTTAGGCTGGGGACTTCTTTGCTTCTGCTCTCAGTCAGCCCATTTACCAAGTTTCTTCTCTGTGGAAGCCAGAGCACTTGAAAGGTACGTGTGTGCATGGGAGAGAAGAGTTCATGGGCAGTCAGCCTTGCCTTGCTAGGAGGCTGTGCTAAGGTGCAGAGCATGCCCGCATCTGAACCTGGGACAGGTACTTGAATTTCCCAAACTTGAAGTTCTTGTGGTGGCTGGGAAGCTCAGATAAATCTAGACTGACAAAATGTTGTAGAAACAGAAACCCAAATTGCAGTCCTCAAAAATCTCTGGTTGGCTGTCACCTAGCTCCTGAAGCACATGAAATCTCTAAAAACTTCCTTTTTCACTTCAGAGTTCTGCTTCTGGATGTGTTCTTACCCTTGAACCCCCAGACTCAACAGCCTGCGTGTCCGCTGTCTCTCTCTCCTAGGCTGCTTCATCTAGTTTGTGTTTCATGAGCCCATCTGTCAGACGGTGCTCCATGCCGAGCTGCAGCCGACGGCATGTGCTCCCTTTTATAGTACACCCTGGTTTTAAGGGGAGCCACCTAAGGTAAAGGAGTCTAGGGTAATTTTTGCCTTCGCTTAATGAGATTTTTGCCTTCATCTGTGCTCTTAACCAGCAAGCTATCCTGCGGTGGGCACCCTCCCAGTCTTTCCCATTGAAGCTGCCCCACATAAGTCTAAAGTATTAAAATTCTATGGGCACGACACAGCATGTGGGAAAAAGAGAAGGGACTCTTCAGCACCTTGCTTTGCGCACTCAGCCAGAAAGAGGAGTCCTGGACTCCAAATACTAAATACAGCATTGTATGTTAAACTAAACAGTCATTGCGTGTAATATAAACTAACCCTGAAACAAAGACTAGAACTCAGGGGCCTCAGTTAGGGACTAATGTTCGCTCTCTTGCATCTGCTTCTTCTGGTCCAGTGAATCTTTGCAGAGAATAAATTAATAGAAAATAGCTTCAATGACTAAGATGCCATCTCCAATCCTCTGGTCTTTCTCACGCATTAACCAGCAGTCACCCTAAGGAGGTGGGTTTCAGTCCTCTCAAGACAAAAAACCTCCAGAGCCCCCAAAATCAAAACCAAAACACACACAAACCCCCTCCCCCCACCCCAACATGTTTCTTTCATTTGGCTGGAATACTTCAAGCACAGAGAAGATAAATGGAAGGCAGAGACTTCTTGTTTCTCAGTCCTCTCTCATATTCAAGTTCTTTGCAGTTCTTTAGATGTCCTTTAAATTATGCTGTTACACATCTGCATTTATCATCTTGCATTTTTTCTTGGCATATCTTTTTCCACTTATGTGGATCAGCAGGGATGATTGGCTAAGGCTAGCTCTGATTGTTCAGGTTGCTTTGTCAGTACAGCCAAGGGAGCCTGGGAAGTACAAGGGGAATGATAGTGTGTTTCTTCCACTTTGCTTCCTTAAAATTAGGAGATCTCATATGAGAGACTCTGCATATTTCTTACAGCCAGGCTCTTTCTGGCTTTCTAAATTTTTAGGTGGCTTGATGTACAATGTGTAATATTTTTAGCCTAATTACATCCTTACAAACATCAGCTGCAAAGCAAACATTTTGTTTTTAAGAAAGAAATGATGTCTGGGTAAGTCTTCCAGCAAAACCTGTATGTTGGCAGCATAGCTTGTTCTTTGATGTCTGTCTGGCAGTTGTCATAACTGGGTTAAGAAGCAGATGCTAGAGCATGCATTTTTCATGTTTGGGGAAATGGCTTTAAGTGTTGGTTTGCTGGCCATATGCCACTAGGGTTATCTGAGGAGGGTAAAGGGTAGAAAAGTCAGAGGGGCTGTTTTACCCCCCCATAAGGATTGGAAGCATGTGTTTTAATGTCTGAAATGTTTGCAAGATGAAGAAAATTAGTCTTTGTTCCACTTCAGGATTGACTAGGAGACATCTTGAAGTGAAATTCTATGTTAGGTCTTAGTAAGTCATTAAGTATACTGCTGGGAGGCACTTTGGTACTGTTATGATGAACCAGATGCTTTGTATAGGTTTTGTAGAAATGGTGATATCAATGATAGCAGCAGATAGCATTGAAATCTGAGCTTTATATAAGAAGTACATACAAAAGAAATTGAAATCAGAAATATGAAATATAGAGCTCTTTTTTTTTTCTAGGTAAGTGACCTGCAGCTTGAGAATTAGATTCTGTTATCTCTCTCACATTATCCATCTCTAAAATCTTATCAACTCATAGCTTGCATTTGATTGTCTTTGAATGTCAGAAAACTCTTTTAAACTATCCTGCTGGGTCCTGATGAGTCCTCTCTGAAGCAAGGTGGGAAATTCACAGAATATAACATAGAGCAACTAGTAAGACTGGTTAATGTGTGGGGAACGTAGAGTCACAAAGATTCAGAACTGTGTTAAGTCCATTCCCAGCCGTATGCAGAGCCACACACGGAGCCCTATGTTGTACTGCAGCCAAACAGTAAAAGATAGCGGAAACAGAAGCTGATAGAGAGGGAACTGACCAAGAATACCTAGAAATCTTGTCTTCTACAAGACCAAAATGTTGTCAAGTGTGCAATTCGTTGTTTTGTTAAAAACATCCACTCTTCATAACTGTGGAATGATTGCTGAGTTAGATCCTGAGGAAATACAAATCAGTATTGGCTGCTTCATTGAGGATCATCTCCCAGCACCACATTGGAGACTGTGCAGTCAAAACTGTGCTCATTAATGCTTATTGAGGGAAAATACAAGATACTTGAAAAGAGCTATATAAAATCAGTTTTCTTTGAGGTGATACATGCAGGCAGTACTGTGAACCTCAATATAAAGGGAGGATATTTGGTGGGCAATGGGCAGCAGCTTTGCTAGAGAGACCTAATAGTATGTAGTATTTAAATTCATTCTAATCTTAGCTGGAATGTCATATGTTTCTTCCTTATCTCCAGCAAGTTGTTGCCAGCAGCTTGTTCTCTTCAACCTTGATGGTTCTTCCATGAACCTATGCTTGTTGGAATTGAAAAGGTCATGGTAAATTTAAGAGGATAAAGGAGCATGAGAGAATGGGATGATGAGAAGGTGATGCTTCATTGACTCTACGCCTGGTGCCAGAAGAATAGGCAATAGTAGAGCTTTGCTCATGCGCTGCTTTGTAGATACCCTGTAATTCTGCTGTAACTGAGTTCATTTTGTAGAAGGGCCATTATGGAAGAACAAGAGTGAAAAGATTAAATAGTAATAGATTGTAAGGGATGTATAATTGAGCAGTTGTGGGTACATATCTTACACCCTGTCGGCCTCAGAATAAATAGGCTAGAGCTGCACCAACCTGTTGCATAGCAACCAGGAGGAAGCACAGAACCAAATCTCTGGATGCTGTGATTTGTAAACCTTTACAGAACAAAGTACAAGACCTTTGCCCATCTGCTAGGAAAATATTCAGAAGCTGAAAGATAGAAATGGTGCATTCCTTGAAATCTAACACTTAACAACCATTTTTATTTATAGATAAACACACAGATGCAGTGTAAAAACCCTGGCTGCTTTGCCTCAAGGTTATGTGGAGAAAAATACTTAGTCTCTCCAATTTTATTTTATGTTTCCTTGAATTCATCACACAGGAGATTCCTTAAAATACTGCAAATGCTAAGTTTTTGCAGCTGCAAATATTTTCCTTTTGTTGTGATTTTGTAAACATTGTTATGCCTATTTCGGAGAAGTGTTTATGATATTCGACTGAAGTCAAGTACAAATTCTGATGCATGATGAAAGGAGGTACTCATATGTTTACTTAAAAATTGTTGTCAAGAAGATGGTTCTAGCCCCTCTTGCCCATTTGAAGTGTGTTTCAAACGTTATTTTCAAATGAATACCATGGATTAGAATGCATTTATGCTAGGGTAACAGCTCCCTCTGGTTTCTTGCACACAAAGATGTTTGTCTGCTTAGTACAATTTCGTACTTTGCATGCACACTTTACACTTGTAAAAGTCATAGGTAGATCCCATGGGAATTTTTTCTGTTGAAAATATGTGTAATATTCCTAACTGTAGGAAATGTGTTTATTTGTACAAAATAGAGACAAATACAGTACATAATTTTTTCCATTAGGAAAAAATATATAATAGTTTCCATATATAATAGTTTCAATAGTAATAGTACTCTCACTGTATAAACTCATTCTTTAAACCAAAAATCACTGAGTAATTTATTTTATTGTGCAATTTCCTTTGCCTTTCAAGCTAGAGACATTTTGCAGTTTTGGACTCAAGAGTAACTGCCTCTTTTTGAAGGCATATGAATAATACATGTACAGCATCTACAAGTACTAGATCCTGCCTATTTATTTTAGAAAAGTATATTAATGAATCAATTATTTATAATTAGTTGTATAGGATGACTAATGCCATATGTAACAGTATTTAATGAACCCCTTTGGTAATTGCAATGGAGATAATAATGAAAAAGACAACATAGGAAGTCACAAAACAGGAAAGACTGAGGCTCGTGAAGTGGTGAATATAGGTAGTTCTATTCTAGTGCAGCCTGCTGCATGTAAAAATCCCCCAAACACCAAAAAGCAGTAAAATCTGTAGACTTTTTTATCTCCTACCAGATTTGGAAACTTAGGTTTCTTTTTAGATGAGCTCAGTGATATCACACAGACAAGCTGCTATTCAAGGAGATATAAGGAACAGGGTTTAGGAGGAAGGCGATGTTCTATCTTATTTTCTTTTTCTGCTTATAGAAAGTGTGCACTGTCATCCTTTTCTTTGTCTTTGTTTTTATTTTATTCATTATACACTGGGCACTTCACGCTTATTTTTTCTCGTATTTAATCCAAGCTATGTACATGTGTTGCCACTCTTTGTACTTCTGTAACTCTTTGTACCTCTCTTTGTACCTCTGTAATGTGGTTTTATTACTCTAGCAACTATCAATTTATTGATTCTGCAATTGTAGTAAACCTTTTTAGATGCCCGTGACTATTTCTGCTGTTAAGTGCTCATATAAATAGCTAAAAGAAATCTGCTCAAATATTGTGATACTGATCATTGATAAAAATCATAGAATCATAGAAGACCTTGGAGAAGAATCATAAAGACCTTGTAGCTTGTTATAAAACTGTAATAAGTTTGTTGGCTTATACCTATAAAAGTTCTTGCATGGCTTTTAGTCCAGTCAAGGGTAAAACGTTGTTGTTTGCATCTTCCACGCTTATGTGCTTACCACTGCCACAAATTAAATGGCTGTGAGATGTCACTACTTGTGTGATAAGCTTAGTGGGGTAGTTCTGCATATGTTCTGTGTGGCAGAGAAGTTTGTGCAAACTCCATTATTATTTTAAGATTAATGTAAATGGTCTTTCAAAGATCTTGTTTCATATACTGACAAGCTGAAAGGAACTGCCAGGAGCATATTAAGGACAGGATTCTTCTCACACAGTCTGAGACATTTACAATGGAGATTTCTAGAACTTAACTTATCACCTGGGACCCTTTATCACCACTGGAGAGGAACTGGTGGCTTTGGGACACACCTAACTACTTTTAGACGTCTGCTTTAGGAAAAGTGGAATCACATCCTAGGGTACCCATACTCTTGATTTTACCTGCATTGATGGGGCAGCGAAGCTGGTGAAGGGGCTGGAGAACAAGCCTAATGAGGAGCAGCTGAGGGAACTGGGGTTGTTTAGCCAGGAGAAAAGGAGGCTGAGGGGAGACCTTATCACTGTCTACCACTATTTGAAAGGAGGTTGTAGCGAGGCAGGTGTAACTAGTGACAGAACAAGAGGAAATGGCCTCAAGTTGTGCCAAGGGAGGTTCAGACTGGATATCAGGAAAAATTTTTTTCACTGAAAGGGTTATCAGGTGCTTGAACGGGCTGCCTGGGGAAGTGGTTGAGTCACCATCCCTGGAGGTATTTAAAAGGGGTAGATGAGGTAATCAGAGATACGGTTTGGTAGTGGACAAGTACGGTTGGACTCAATGATCTCAAAGGTCTTTTCCAACCAAACGATTCTATGATTCTAAGGATAGCTCTCCATCTTCACTGTGAGCATCCAGATTTAGTGAGGTAAGCCCAGTAGATGGTGAAGTCCCAGGAAGCAGTCCTCAGAAGCCTCAGCACTGAATTTGTAGGTGCCTGTGTGACTGTCATTCTGGTGGGTCTGGTGACCCTTTGATGTTTAAGTGGAATTGGCTGTATTTCCAAGCCTAAAAGAGGACTCTGGGGCATATTTAATGCGTCTGGGGAAGACTGACATCTTGAAATACAGCAGTCTGTTTCATTATAAGTCATGTCAAGAGGAGCAGGCTCCTTTCTCCAGTAGCTCCAAGAAAGGAAAATTTCCTCAGAGTATTAGGGGTGTGAGTGAGTGCTGTCTGTGCAAGGTGGTTCACATCCACGTATCCTGCTACATCGCAATAACTAAGGTCTTCTGGAGTGGGAGGACTCTTTTTTCTTTTAGAACTGTGTCACTTGACAGTAAACTGGGCCAAACAGAATAAAAACTGATCTAAGATTATGCATCTCCCTTGAAGAGGAGAGGCCTAGGCTGCTGCCCTGCAGTGAGAACTATTTCTACATTTGATGCAGTGTTCAGTGTGTTTGTTCCTACGAATTCCTTCTCCCAGATAGGTGATTTAAATACAAGCTGTGCTCCTTACTGTTTCCCTCTGACCAATGCCTTCTCCCAGGCTGGAGAAGATTAGGTCATACATAAGCCTTGGGCTGTCATTCTGCACCACAGAGAACGTTAAAAGTAAATCATTTTTACTGTTTGCCTTTATCTCTCTTGGCGTGGCATGCCTTTTGGTACTCAGAATGGCAATTATTAGAGATTTGTTCTCAGTAGTGAAGAGGGAATGTTAACTCCATGGTTAATGCCAGGGAGAGTGATGTGCACGCTTGCCTCATTGCTCACTGCTGACTTGCTGACTATCTGAGAAAGGGTATGTGGTTACATACCCTTGGTGTTTGTGCTAAAATTGTCACTAACCAGTTTGAAGGTTGGTAAACTGTTTGGGGGGCTAAGGCATGATTTTATTATGTGCAGGATGAAAGTAACTCGAGATTAATTTCTTTCTATATCTCAGGTCTGGCAACATTCCTTGAAGGAAATTTAATACATCGTCTTTGTTGTATTTAAGATCTGTTTTTTAAAAATAGGGCAAAGTTATAATAGGATTTGATCGCCCTGACTGGAGCATTGTAAAGAAGGGGCCAGGCACTAAACCATGGATGCTCAAATCAGGGAAAAAGCTAGTTAGCTTCCTTGATATTAAGGGACTGAATTTTTATAAAGCTGTTCATTGATATCTGACAAACAGCTTGAAAGGGATGCCAAACCTTCAGGGTTTCTGTCATGAGCCTTAAAATGTATTTGCATATGTTTTGCATAGAAACAGGAGCTCACTCTCTGTTGCCAAACTGCAGAACTAAAAGGATGCACAAACCCTATCTAGTCCAAAGGGCTCTGAGGGGAAGCTTCATAATCAGAATTCAAATGTGTGCAACAGATTAGGAAAATGACTTCAAATGGGATTTCAGCCATATCTGAGAGAGACTCACAAATCCTGAGCAAATTAGTAGGCAAAATACAACCTTTGCTTCCATTAAAAAGCTTGTTTTCTTCTCCAGGCATTTCTCATATAAAAAATAGCTTGCTGACGTCAACTCATCACACAGATTAATGTTGTTTAAGGTGCCACTGCTTAGTTTTCTTGATATCACATGCAATTTTTCTGACGGTTTTGATTTCTCTTTCTCAAATAGAAAATGTTATCACCATGAATAGGACCAGTGTGATGGAGGAATAAAGAAAAGCATGTCCTCTGCATGCAGGCAGTGCACCCAGTGGTCCAGTTTGTTAGTCTAATGTCCTTCCTAGCTATACCATTTACTGTGAGTTGTTGTGGATTGAACTGGGAGTCCCTGGCCCTGAAAGGGTGGAAGGGTACCTTACCAGGTATGCAGAATCTGCGATGGTGTGAGGTGGACAGGCATAACTTCTGCTGGTGGGCTTCGGCTGGGAGTTTGACTGGGAAATGTTAGCTCTGTAGTGTGGTGCACACCCAGATACAGGTGTGCCGGCCTCTCTGGCATCCCTTATGCTCCTCTTAAGCCTGCCATTTGCATTGAATGGTTTCCTCTTATGATTCTGCATTTTATTATTTTCTTTCATTGAAGGAAGATGCTTGCAAAGACACTTGGGGACAAGGTTGCTTTTAACGTGCAGGTGACGTTTGTTGGCAATACCCTCCATATCATGGGCTAACTGTGCTTTTATCATTTTGAGGAGGAAGCTGACAACTGCAGAGTACTTTATGGTGGGTGAAAGTGCCATATAATTTTTAGCATATAGATTTACTCTCCAGACATCTATCCACCCAGGCAGTAAAATGGGTGGAGTTCTCATTACTGTTAATGGAGATTTGCCGTTTGAATTGCCCATGCATCAAGCAAGTAATAGGCTTCCTTTGCGTATACATGGCACTGCTATTGATCTGATTGATTCTGGGTGGCAGTGGTGGATGTGGTCAGTGATGTGTGAATTAATAGGAAAGGCACAGTTAACTCTTTTAAGGAATGTCTATATTAGTCAGGACTGTTTTTGAAGTAAATGCTAATAAGAAAATCAGTATTTCTGTAGTTAGATAACAGCCCATAATGATGTTGCTGTTAGAAAATGAATAATCTGTGATTGAAGTTACGGATTTGTGCAACACTGGTGGGGTTTTAAAACTGTAGAAAAAGATTGGTATCCTAAGTTCTTTAGAGATATGGCTCTGTTTCTATGTGATGTGACTTTATATCTCTTTACTCTTCATTTTCAAGGCTGGGGTAACAATAGCATAGGTTGAGAGAGGTTTGAAACACAAAGAGCATATGTGGCTTCATATCACTGTCCTACAGAGAATTATGTTTCAGACTAAGTGGCACGGGAGTCTTTTAGTAACTAAGAAGGAATACTTTTGCCAAGTTTGCTTGATTGGAGTGAAATCAGGAATATTAACCTCAGGAATATTCCTGCCTCTTTGAAAGATGATCTGAGTGCAAAACTGTCATCAGAGCAATGTGCTGCTTCTTTAAAGAGAAGCTCAGGTTTGCTGGGTTGCCTGGTTTTGTGTCTTGTTTGCAGGCTTTTTGGGTGAATAGCCCATCTTTCCCTGGAAAGGATGGAGGATATTCCTGTGCAGGAAAGCCCGTAGCTTGGTGAGGGTGCTCTCTGGAGGGGTGAATATGTGAAGGGTACTGCGATGGAGCTGGTGGTCTATGTGAGGTTGTACCAGTGGAATGGGAGGGGATCCTGGGATGGCAGTTTTCAAGGTATGTGCAGAAGCAAATGTTATCATGTTTCCAGTTTTTGCAAGTAGAATTGTTACTTGTCTAAGATATGTGGGTCTGTTTGGGGCAGATCTAGTTCTTGTACTTGAAAGCCATTTGAGGGTCTGGGTCCTATAGTCTGGCAGAGCTGCGGAAATAAAAATTGTGAAACAAATATCCTGCTTTCTGCATTGTTGGTGTAGTCCAAGGGCCAGTATTTATACAGATATATTTTTGTAGCAATTTTAGAAGCACTATTTTTGGTATAATTAAGTATCTCTTTTTTTTTCAGTAAAGAGGGAAAACATTTAATTCTGTTCTCACCTTGGTTTCCATAATTTTGTTTCCAGCAGAGTCAAAATGTCAGACAAAAGCGATTTAAAAGCAGAACTTGAGCGCAAAAAGCAGCGTTTGGCTCAGATAAGAGAAGAAAAGAAACGGAAGGAGGAAGAAAGGAAGAAGAAAGAGGTAAATATGCAAAAGCACCTTTTAGATAGCTCATGCTTTCAGAAGAGGCTCGCTTAGGTTTTGACATCTCACTATGATATACCCCAAGGTATCTGTCATGTGGAATGAGTTCCTCAAACCCACTTCAGTCTAACCTTAAAATCGAAATGCTTATTTTTAGTCAAGAAAGTTGGAGTGAGGGAAGTGCTTTTAAAACCGATGCACTGTCAGATGACAACGATTTAGACAATATGATATGTATGTGTGTATAGAAAGAAAAATTGATTTACCACAATGCTTTTTCCTGGGCGCTCCTTCAATGCAAAGGGTGTGGAGAGTGGGGAAGGACAGAAAGAGGGCTTACATTTTTTCAAAGCCATTACAATCTAAATGAGTATTTTTATACTCTGAAGACTAGCTTGATTACTGGCTAAGGTAACAGATTTACAATTATTATTCTCCAGTAAAGTAAAACGTAATTGCAATTGCATTTTCATCTTCTGGCATGGGTGCGTCTTTCAGTTCTGTTAAAGTTTGATTGACATATTAGTTTATTTGTCCTTGACAATATGCATTAGGTTTTTCATTAAGGGATTTGTACTTCTTTTTATTCAGTCACTTAGTGGAATAGAGGTGAGAATTGACAGGGAGTGGATATTCATTTTCATGCAAAGTCAGAGAAGCATTAAGTGATTATGTTTCCTTTCCTTCACATGTCAACACTTACTGTAGTTTAAAGCACCTGTTATCCTTTACTAATAACTGGTTTCCTTTTAAACTGACACTTTAATATTGTACATGAATTTCGTGGAATTACTGTGGAAATGTGATGTGATCCAAGAAATCAGCATTCCAGTTTTGACTGTCTTTTTAATCTTTTTTCATTTGAGCCATTTTTGTGCAATTACCAGTACACCCCCCAGTGAGGTTCCTGGAGTCACTAGGGGAGTCCTCTGTAAGCAGAACTTTAAATGTTAATGTTTTCAGTGTTCATTACTAGCCTGTTAATGAATTAGGGCGAAGGGAGCCAAGCTAATGGCTTGAGGAAGCTATTAATTCCTTTCCTTTGTCCCCTGCCTCTGATTTTATGCCTCGTGCAAATATTGTGGTGGTTGGAAATTTCCATTGGCCCTGATAGCCGGATCCAACTTGGGACACCCAGATGTATAGATTAGGCCATGGTGCCTAACCGTGGCACTGTAATGGGGTGCACTGTTATGCCTGGTGCCCTCCAGGAGTGAAGTCTAACATTCTCTTAGGTACACTGGTGCAGAAGAGTTGTCTACAACCCTGCATACTGTGAGATACTTCAGGCTAGCTCAGGGGAAGAGCTGAGCACAGGAATATGCCTGAACTTTGTTGTGGTCTGTAGAAGCAATGATCTTCTGCATCCTGGCCATATCCAAACTGAAGAACATGGCAATGCTCCTGAACTTCATAGTTTTCTGTTGTGCCTGCATCAACACCAACACCAGGCTGAGGCGCTGTGCGAGTCCCCTGTGCCACACACTCTGGTTTCAGCAATCTGTGTGGAGATTAGATAGGATCTGTCGATTTAGAAGCAAACTTAGGATCCGAAGTATAGAGGGAGATGCTACCAGACATTTTCTGTAAGAACTATGCTGGGATTGCTGTATTTAAGACATGATAAAATGATAGGCACGACCACTTGCATTTTGTTTTACTTGCATTACTGGTTACTGCAATAGACTACAAAGCGGGACATGGGTTCAGTTCCCTCATCGGCCTGGGAGAAGAAGACTGTCTTTCAAGGGAGTGCTCTGGCCACTAGGCTGGGGTATCAGCGTTTTCCTTCTGCCTTACTACATTGAGGAATGATGAGCCAAATGTAAGAGATTCTGGCTAATGCAGATGTTGCTCCTTCTGTTTCTAGGCCCCAGTAGACCAGAGCAGGAGGAGGCTAGTGTGTGCAAGCTCCAAGTAGATACGGTTATCTAAGCAAAGAGGGAGGGATCTTGTGGACCATTAGTTTTTGCTGTTAGTGCCCAGGGCTGCCAGAATCCTATTTTAGACACGTTAGGCCTTTCCTTTGCTCCTGTTACATGTTGACACTTATGAGAAAGTATTTTTATTGCCAACAAGTGCTTGGGACCAAATGTAAGGCCTTAAGCTACATCACTGAAGTAATGGTATCTGTTACTCTATGGTCAGCTTTTATGTCAGCTGAATAAGTTGTATCTGATGAGTGAGAGGCAGAAGATATCCATCAGTGTACTGTAAAAATCCTTGCAAATATACTTGCAAATATCAATTTTTCCATGCATTCAAGAAAATATATTGTTATTGATATATAGAGTATAAATTATTTGAAGTTATAAAATATCTAAACACATCTAAGTGAATTTCAAAGTGTACCTAAGCAGTGATGCATATAAATATTTTCTACACACTTAATTGCTAGAGCTGATTATATGTGGATTAAACTTTCCTGTTTTGTTTTGTTTTAACTCAGGCTGATCTACAGCAAAAGAAGGAGCCAGCTCAGGAGGATTCTGACCTAGACCGTAAAAGAAGAGAGACAGAAGCTTTGTTACAGAGCATCGGTATATCCCCAGAACCACCTCTAGGTATTTAAGAGAAGCACACTGTAAAGCATTCAGCTCTGCCACAATGAATGCAGTCTTTCTATTAAAGCATGCCTGGCTTTTTTGATTTTTGGCTGTATTAGTGAAGTGAACTCTTCTGTTTGAGTGCCTGCCATACCATTCACATATACCAGCTCATGACATTCTGAGTACTTGTCATTGCCAAAAACACCAGTTTCATTTCTTCAGTATTTTTTTATGAATGTAATGCAGGTTGGTTTTGCTTACAAGCAGTGATTTCTTTTCTGATGGACTGTTTTATCTTCTCTCACATCTATCTGATGACCCACAAAATAATATTATAAATGCTGTACTTCATTAGCCTCAAGTTTTGTTTCAAAAATTCAGATTAAATGTTTGCTAAGGAAAGAGGAACATAGTCATGTGGAAACTCCCGTTGATTTTCTTTTAAAATCAAGCAAAACTGGAAAGGGGAAATAAAAAGACAAATCACAACTAGCAAAAGGCTTATAATCAGATCATTATTGTAGATTTTAGATCTGGTTTCATGCACTCAACCTCTTTTTTGGTTTCAGTTCTAGAATCTGAAGTCCTCGGTTTAAAAATACATGTGGCAACGTTTATAATATCTGAATACTGGTTACCTTAATTAAGTTCTGTCTCACTTATTGGGTGTCTCTAAACTGAGAAATTTCCTTCCTTCCTTCCTTCCTGTACTTTATTCTCCCTTGAATCCAGAATAACTGTCACTATTTTAGCTGAAATATTGGCCCCTCTGGAGATACCAAGCCTTGTCATTAAATTCGTTTGGGCTGGATCTGTAATTTTATCCCTAGATATTTTTGCCTGTAATATTTAGGAAAAACTCCAAAGTTGACAAAATGCTGAAGCTCTGATTTAGGAAAGCCCCTTAACAGTTGCTTGGGGGCTTATGCAAGTAGATTGTGACATTCTGAATTGAGATTTCAATTCATAACTTGCATTAAAAAACATTTATTAAGAAAAGTTACTATTTTATAAGTTATGATATAGTGAATGAAACTTTTAAATAGCAATTCTCAGGAGAATTGTCTGACAGGTAATGGTTAGGTTATTTTTATGTATCATAAAATATGTTTTGTAAATTATATCATTATATTATAAAATCAGATACATTTTTAATGCTCTAGCATTTAAAATACTAATTTTTATCTACAAATAAGGAAATATTTCCTTATCATATTAATAACTAAATGCATATATTCATGTTGGAAATTATAAATTCTTATCTTAGTTAATTATTTTTTGTTTGATACTATCAAAAGAATATGAAAATTCACATGCAAGATGATTTGTTTTAGTTAAACAGTAGTATTTTGTCCTCTTTCATTCCCATTATATGCACTCACAATTAGGAGGCTTTACACTCACATTATATACACTCACAAAAGAGACTTTAATTGTACCTTCACATACGTATATGATACCCAGATCCCACTGTGAATCTGGAACACATAAACAGCCATGACATACCTGTAACCTGCCAAAGGGCTGTCATGAAAATGAATTTACTTTTCATGCTGCAGTCATTTCTGTGACAGTCTCTAGTGAGAATCTGCATGAAATGTTTGACCACATGGAAAATCCAAATCTCTTGACAAGTCTGTCATTATACATTATAGAGCATAACAAAATAGTTTAAAGTTTTACTCTGCTAAATCTATAAAAGGAAATGCACATGATTTAAACCAAATGGGAAACTTTGATATTGCGTTAAAACCCCTTTTTGTGTTTTTTTTTCAACGTGGCTGCTTTGAAGAATACTTGCATTAAATCTTGACTGGAGCCATCTCTGCATTTTAAATATTTTTGAGAAACCATTTTAAAAGAAATCAAGATATTTTTACCTTTTTTATTTATTATTTCCTTGCTGAAGAGCTTTAACTCGGGCTGACCTTGAGCTATGAACTTCCTTTCCTGTTTCAGGAAACAAAACTGCCTTTGCATGAAATATGCTTCAAAAGCACTGGCAAGCCAAAGCGAAAATCATTTCTACAACTTGGACAAATAGCATCTAAACCAAGGGAAAATTCTCCTTGAGTGTTGAAATCATATCCCACCCAAAATGGAAAAATTATATGATCTAAATTACTTAAGAAAACATGGTCACTGAGCAAACTAATATGTATTCTCACCATCTTTGGGAAATGATTTTAACTTAGCTGGGTTTCCTTATTTAGCTTCTATTTTTGATGCCATATCTACACTGTAGCCTTAGGCCATATCTGATGGATGCTAGCTTCTGATTTAAATTAAAAATTTTAAAAGTATGCTTGTTTTATTGCCTACTTGACTTTACCAGAAAAGTTCACTTAGTTTTTTGACAAGGCAAGCCGCTGATATTTCTTCATACTTTTAAAATCTTTTGCAAGTCAATTTAAACTATAGCCAAGAAAGCAAGTGCTGTTTTATTTCCATAGATATCTCCTCCATTAATTAGCTGTAGATTCCCATTGGGCTTTCAGTCCTGTCTAAATTCATGTCAGTTTTAACACTTCCGAAAGACTTAAAATTCACTTGACTCTCTTCCTTTTCTTTTTCTTTCCTTCCTTATTTGCTTTCACCATTTCAAACTCTCCTACTCATTCATCCACTATCATTTTGGTCCATTGGTTTTGATTTGTCTGACACTGCTGTTCATCAGTGCAGTCGCTGCATGTGTTAACATGGGATACCTGTTATTTTCATTATTTAGTCCCAACCCCTATGTCTCCCTCTTCGAAATCAGTGAGCACACCCAGTGATGCAGGCAGCCAGGACTCGGGAGATCTGGGACCCATAGGAAGGTAAGACACAGAGTGGATGGCCTTGAATAAATGTGTTATTTTCACTTTGCTCATACTTTCCCATTTTTACCTTTGCTTCTTTAAATGAGAACGTGCTGTATCTAACGTGTACTTTTGTTTCTGCGTTTTCCACTGTGTGTTAGCATCCAGTAAGACTGGTCTCAGATGTCAGGTAAATGAACGCATGCAGCAAGCGGATCTTAAACTATGAGCCCCCCACCTCATATTGGAAGCAAGAGCTGAATTTACACTTCTAAAATGGCCCTACAGAAAGCTGTTAATTCTATGTGGATATACACTAAAAACAAAGGGAAGTGCCCAGTGGTAGAACCTGTTACTCATGTGAGTTGTCTTTATTCACACAACCAGTCCCCTTCGAAGTCCTCCCAGTTATAATGCCAGGCTGCCTCAGTTCTCATGTGGCTGCTCTTCGCAGCGTGTACCACCAACAGTGGTGGGGAAGAGCTTGTCAAGGAACAGGCTGAAATACCGCGGGACTGACTGGCAATCCTGCCTTGAAAACTGCAAGAATCAGAGTTTCGGGCAGAATGGGAGGGAAACAGCTCTCCTCTTGTTGGAAAGTGTTGGTGAGGTGCGTGTGAGGGATGGGCACAAGAGCAACCTTCTCATCTTTGCTCATATGACTGAAATAGGAAATGAAGTGGAAATCCCAAAATAATTCCTGCTGTGGAGTAGAAAAGGAAGGAGGAAGCTGCTGGTAAAGGAGCATATGTTCAATTAAGAAGAGGTCCAACCAACTATACTGTATATTTTGAGAACTGTGAAACATGGGTCCTAATAGCTGTGTTTGTATCAAACTAATTCAACACAAAGCTGAGCTGCCAGCTAATCCAAGCCTGCGAGCCAAGACTCCACTAATGGCTTGAAAGCACAGTGATTGCTCTCTACAGTTAAGAGTTGTCAGGAGTAGACACCATACATCTACAGACATCAATACTAATGTCACAGAGCTTCAGGTCACCAGATTTCAAACCACACCAGCCTTCGGCTCAGAAAAATCACACTCCTATAGCCTGAAATTATATTGTGTTCCCCTTCAGCCAGATGCAGACACCACCCGTTGTGATGTGGAGGTTGCACAGCTGCTGGTGAAATCTGCTTAGCCCTTCTCCCAGGTCTACCCTCTAGAAGAAATGGAGGTTGTTAAGTAGGAAAGCCCTTGCCTGTGAGATATGGCAGTTCAAAACACAGAAAGCAGTATAATGCTACGTTCATAAATAGATGCAGTAGACTTCAGCAATTTGAAGTACTTTGAGCAGAACAAAAATGGTTTTTAAGCAAAGCATAGCCTGCTGTTCAGGATAAAGTTACTTCCCATAGTCCTACATGCAGCTATGACAGCATTGGCTGGAGATGTCTAATTTCCTGGTTTTCTTCTGAACCTTAATAATGTAACTTCTTTGGTGTTAAGGTAGTGAAATGCCCTTGGAAGAATTTATTTTACTCTGACCTATGTTAGCACTTCAAATCTCTGTCAGCAGCAAGTGACAAAAGCATGTGACCACATGTCCTTACAAAGAAGAATGGAGTTTGTCCTCTTCAAAGCTGACAACATACTGCATTGTGGGCTTTTGTTTTGGGTCCATTTTCTGGCTTGCTGTGGCCATACTAGGAATTCAGTGGGAATCCCAGGATCTTGTTTGTAGTCCACCAGTTTGCTTGCCATCCTCTCTGATAGTGAAAGGGCTGTACTGTGTGTGAGGAAGGCCACTTCCAGGTGTTTGCCTGGAGTGATTAATTTGTGGTAATGGAAATTCAATGATGTTTGGTCCAGGCCCTGGGGAATCTCTGTAATCTGTGGATAGTACGGGGTGGCAGTTAGTTTGTCAGTGGGTGAAGGTAGATGTGCTCGGTGTGTGGATGTGTGAACAAGTGCACTCAAGCATGCCTGTGTGATAGAGCAGTCAAACCTGGAGAGCAGAATGCTGATAGACCTGTTATCACAGCAGGTAAAAAGCATTAAATCACCTCCGCTGTTTTCTCTCTGAGGAATATCTAGACCGTAATTCTGGCTTATTTTGACTACTGCCTATATGAATGTCTGCTTATCTGTATAAGTAAGGTTACTCTGCTTCATTTTAATGTATCTTTCCATTTCACTGTCTATGATAGAGGGCACTTTTGCTGGATCCCCTGTCATGCCATCGTGCTTGTGACATCTTCCTCTTTTCCCCATTCTACTGCAACTTCGCTGTAAACCAGGAGACTGAACACAGGCATTAGAGGAGAACAGATTAGTACCAAAGCTGTAAATGGCCCAGTCTCCGAGATCATGGTTCGTCTGTCGTTGTTGCTGCTGATACTGCTGCAGAAATAAGGAGCTCACACAGGCTGACAGAAATCCTGCCTGCAGATTACTTCTTGCTGAAGTGTTCTCCAGAGGAAAATAAGAATATTAAAAAAAAAAAAAAAAAAAGCTGTGAAGTCATAGATTTTGGTTCACTACAGGAGAGAGGCCATGTTGAAAGCTTTAAAGAAAGCAGGAAATCTTTATATGTTCCCATTTGAGGCAGCAGTTTCTGGTGCAGAACTAGGCTGGGTTCAGTTGTCACTCACAGTAGTTGTCAGACTCAATCTATTGGTCCCAATGTCACCAAGTATATGAGACATGTTTTGACTGGGAAGCACCCGTGATTTCTTACAGAACGGTGTCCTGGTTTTGCTAAACATAGTTTAGCCTGAAACCTGTGTTTCTGACATCCCCCTTTCAGGAAGGATAATTGATACACTGGCGAGTTTGGACAGTGTTATTGTGGAACCACAAACCTCACTCAATCTTACTTCACAAGACAAAACAGGTGACTTTCGTTTAGGTTCCTGCTTTGGCAGGGGAACTGGACTAGATGATCTTTTGAGGTCCCTTCCAATCCCTAATATTCTGTGATTCTTTGATTCTGTGATTCTGTGACTTGCTCTCCAAGTGTAATAGTTGCATGGGGAGCAGAAGGGCTCTGGCAGGCAATGTGTAAGAGCAGCAAATTGTTTGTCATTGAAGTTGGACAAATATAAACCCAGAAAAACTTTGTCAAATTTTAATGGTGAGGCAAATTAATCACTAAAGCAATTTACCTAAAAAGTCTATTGGATCTTCTATCACTGGACATTGCTCATGCACGCTAATGTGCCTGCCCAACAGGCAGAAAATTGGTCAAACAATAATTCATTCAGAAAAGTCATGCAGCTTTTTTGTTGCACAGGAAGAAAAGCTGCATGGTCACAATGGTCCCTTTTGCCATACGATCTATAGACTAGTAGTGCTGTTATTCTACAGGACCATTGTCCATTATCCCCAGCACAATAGCTGTAGCAACGTTGCCTTTTCCCTGATGCCATTAAGCTTATTAGGAGAAGGTGTGGGGCAGACTGTGTAATAGCACTAAATTATGGAACCATTTCTGTCCCGTGCAGCCCAAGTTTCTACGGGGTTTTTTGCTGCTTGATCTTTAACACCACGCTGATATTTGTTGTAGCCTTTTCACTAGTGATAACACAAGGTTTCAGGAGCATTCCAGCTTCCCCCTGAGCCATGACAGCAACTGTAAGAATGAGCAGATGTTAGATGAATACTGGTGCTAGAAACTACTGACAGTTTTCTTTGAAAGATTTCAGTTGGACAGGAGAGCCAACTGTTAGGGGTTTTTTTGTGGTCTTGGGAATAAATTCTGGGTACGCAGAGGCATGTTATACTTTGATTCTGAAATATTTGACCATAAATGTGGGCTTAAGAAGTAGGTTTGGTACGTGCTGCTCTTAGTTACCAGGCTGCTCTGAACAATTCATTAGAGCCCTGTTGTTGCACAGCGAGCAATTTGCCTATCTCCACATTGCTTTGTACACCCCACTTCCCTTTTCTGATGGCTGTGTCGCTTGTGCTACACAGATAGGATAAGAAAATTACATCACAACCTGAACAGACACCTATCTCTGGATAGATGAGTTATTGGTTCACAGGGCTTTCAGTTATGATGTATTCAGAGATGACTCATTTTCCACAAGGCAATGTTGCAAGATCCCATTAAGATTCTCCTTGGAACACAGTATGCTTGGCTCTTTCAGGATAATTATTTTGTTTTGTTTAGTATTTTGTAAGCATTCTGTTGGTGCCCAGTGCCCTATTGCTGATGATCAGCCTATACAGACATGCACAACTGAAATGTAGATTTCAGTTAATGAGATTTCAGTAAATGTTGTGAAGAACAGAGTTGAGGTAAAGGCATTTGCTGACAGCTCCTGTGTTGTAGCATGGTGTGAAATACGAATTTGCCTCTTCAGGGCTATTAATATGGAGCTTCATTGTGATAAATATCTGCATCTCAACCCTCCCCAGCAGATACTCTGAACTTTTACTACCCTAGTGTGCCAGAGAGAATGGTAGCTGTTATAGTACATCTGTCATGAAACAGTGCCCATGGAGAAGCATTTTTACTATCTAACATACCTTAGACATTCATAAATCTCATCTTCTCAGCACTCACAGCCATGAAGTGCATGTTTGTGTCATCTGGAAGAGTACACAGGGACAGACCTTGTACAGTGCTTCGGAGTCAGGCAGTGCAATATCAGGTCTGGTGGGCTGAGCCAACTCTCTGGAAAAGCCCCAGTGTGCTGTCACAGGAAGAGCCAGAGCACTAGGGTTGGTCTACACTTTGTATGCTGGCTCAACATAAGGTAGCAGAAATGTATCAGTGCTGGAAGGATGTGCTCCTGTGGCTGAGTAGCTTTCATGTGCTAATACCAGTCTGCATTGGTATGTATTCTTGTATTAGCTGCAGGGTGTCCGTGTGTTCACCCTGGTGTATTGCACGCTTAGAGGAGTTGCATTTGTGGACCAAAGTGTGATTTATCTGTGTGGCCCGTTTTTGCCCTGTATTCTTCACGGCTTCTGTATGTTCCCAGCTACCCTACAATGGTAGGTTTGCACGGTAGCATCCCGTTTATTGGTGAGCTGGGGAGTGTGTTTGTGCAGTGAAGTGGCATGCATGTGGCACTTCCCGTGTGCATTTTGTACTGGAACATGAGAGTCCCATTAGGCTGTGTATAAGGTTTCCCACCTTCCATCTGCTCAGTAAACTGCACTAGGTTCAGGTGTCTTGGATGTGTGAAGGTTAATGGTTACTGTTCTTTCTGCAACAGCTTCATCTGTGCTCTTTTACTTTCTAACTTGCATCTTTTGCTGCCCATACATTTAGATACCTGATTATTTTAAGGGCTTCTGTAAAGACAATAATGATGGGAAGCATTCTTCATCTTTTGGTAGTTTGTTTCAGAGAATGGTTTCTTCAATGTGGTGTTTTATCTGTTGCAAAATAATGCAAGGTGGATTATCTCTTGCTATTTCTCTCACAGTCTATTGGTTCTGATGGGTTTGTCTGGCTACAGCTACTCGTTCTATAATTATTGTTCTTACTTGGATTAAGGCACTACATAATACTTAGCTTAAGTGGTTCTTACCTGAATTATGTTGTCGTTCTATTGATATTGCAGTTTTTGAGATGTTTGATGCACTGAAATTGGTTAGATTCCTTCAGTGTGTGAAGTATACTTGCAGTAAAGCAGGGTTAGTCCTTATTTAGATGAAGCTGTAAATATTTAATGAAAGTTCCAGTGAGAATGAGTTTGAGCATAGCATTAGCAAAGAAAAGAAAAAATAAAGAGAAATTGGATTCCTCAAAGAGACTTTGTAGCAGTAATATGCCATTTTTGTAGCAGTAATATGCTGTAGAAGCTAGACCACTCTGGAATCCTGATTGCCTCATAGTCACCACAGTTTTTTATTTCTAGATAAAATACAGTACATGAGCAACCCTAGAAATAGAACAGCTGTCTGTAATAGCAGAGGACTTTTCTCTGAGGAGCAATATCACCTTTGACTTTGGCTATTTGCATGATTTTTTGCTCCACTGTGTCAGCCCATCTTGCAGTTACTGTGACCTCTGAATGTGTTCCTAGTTGTATTCCAGAGAACATAGTAGCAGCTGTCACATTAGATTGGATTAGTGGTAGAGAGTCAAGAGCATATCTTCTCTCTCATTCCTTTCTGAAGGTAGCTGAAAATATTAGTCTGCATTCACATATGTTTTCATCAGATATGATTCTGAGTTTCTTCCATCTACCATGGCCACTTTGAGCCATTTATATGAAGGAATATATAAAGTATAAAAAAGAAATACATTAGGATGTTTTCTTTCACTGTGTTGATGTTGACCCTCAGTTTGTATTACAGGGAGAAACAGGTGTAATTCCAGTCCTTTTTCTCTGTAGCATTTTATTTACTCATTTTTATATAGTTATTAGGTGTTCTGCTTTATAATGCAATACCTAAACACACACAGGAGATTTGTGTTAATCCTGCATTGCTTCATGTTTGACTCTCAACCACAAACATTTCTTGTTTCTCAAATATATAATCAAAAGGAAAGAAGTAGCTCTGGAGCATCTGGGCACTGAGGGAGACAAAGCATGTCATTATTGTATTTACCCTTTTACAGTTTTGTATTTAATCTTGCTCACTGTCAGTCAAGTCAAAAAAGAAGGCATCTCTAGTTAAGAAGTGAGTTCTTACCACATAATATTTGAAATCAGAAGGATTGTTTGCTGATATCTTATGTGTGTATCTAAATGTCACCAAAGTCATTAGGTTCTGAGCTTTTTAGGCTTTTTGCCTGCAAAATCAGACTTAACAACTCAGCTTTTATTTTCGCTGTTTTATTCTTAAGCTCCTTACCTAGTGCAGTAATATAACACATTGACAAGCTGAAGAAAGGGTATCAGAATGCCATTCTCCCTTTTAAATGTCTGCTTTGCTTTTTAATTAGATGGATAAAAAAGGCAAAGGAAGAAGGTGGATCCTGATCTCTATTTAATTTATACGGAAAGGTTGAATTATTGTAGTAGATCGTATTTTACAGTCCATGCAATGTATTTCTTATCTTCTCTTTAGCTACAAAAAACATCTCTCGTAGACATTAACAAACCTATGTTTCTGTAAGATCTTCTAAAACCACTGCTAACATAACTGTATTGCCTAGGGCTTAGATACTTTATCATTAAGCAAATGCATTTGACAGGTTCTGTGCAATGATGCCGTTTCATCACTGCCACTCAACTTTGCATTACGAGCATTTCATTGTGTTACTGTGTTCACAAATGATAAAGATCCTTCTTTGAATGCGATCAGTACAAGTGGGACTGTGTTGTGTTGCCTCAGGAGCAGTAGCCCGAACTGTTATTAGTAGCAGATTTTTTTAATGGAGATTTTTTTAAGATCAGTTTATATGTACAAAATGGCTTTTAAATGGCTGCTTTAGTGACATATGTATTTCATGAATGGGCTGAGCCAAAGGGAACCACAGAACAACACAGAGACTCTAAAGGAGCTACAGGAAAGACCAAGGGAAAGTAATTATGGCGACCTTCACTTGAATGGTGTTTTATTCAGAAGAAGAAGGATCATAACACTACGGACCATTGTGTAGTGCAGACACAAGTCTTTCACAGTTGAGAATCAAGAGAAGCATTTGCTTGGTGGCTAGAGGCAAACGGGATAATCTGTGGGATCCTGGCATTGCCTCTTTGTTTTGGTGGGTTTGGGCTTGGTAATGGGATGTTTGCCACTGCATGGTTAGGCAGAATTACAGACCCCAGCTGTTAAATTTTTTCCTATATAATTTACCATGACATCATCATCAGGATCTCTTGGCACACGTACTTTATCTTACAGTTTCCAACAGGGCTAGAGGTCAAACTGTACCTTAAGCCTTCCTGACCTGAATTGTGCTGGTATCTGTGAAGGAGTGACAGCGTTGGCCTCCTCCCCTTGCCTGGGGGAACCCTGGCTGCCTCTGCTATCCTTGCTCTAGGAACTCTCCTGCTTTTTAAACCAATGCTGCAAACCTCTCATGCTTCCCACCCCCAGCCCATTTACAGGACCGTAACAGGGCTCCCTGGTCCTTCTTCCACAGAGCATGGGCTGCATTGAGCTGCTTGCACACATCACGGCTTGCCCTGCATAGGTTAGTGTATGAAGCTGGAGGAAGGCAGGTTTCTTGCATTCTGTTCCCTCCTTTTGTGCCTGCACAAAAAGAACCACAATCCTTCTCCTTTATAGTCAATGTATATTTAGGCTGAGATATCCGAAGCCTCTCCCTGCCAATTTTTTTATTTTTTTTTAGCCTATAAACATAAGCAGACACCTTAGAGACTAATATTTGGCAGTTGCTTTCAAGTGTCTGTATCTGTGACCTAGAAAGTAAGGAGTGTTTTTCAGTGTGTGCCAGTTACAAAGTCAGAATGGTCCATATTAATTAGAATCATCTGCAATCCTTTTAGCATGTGAGCCCGTGGCATCATTAAGGATTTTCATGCTTTCATTCCTAGAAGATGGATAGAGTTCAGTCCTCCAGATCTTTGATTATTTTTCTCATTAGCAAGCATCTCCATGCTATAAATTAAAGGCGAAGGAAAGATTGCCGTTCCCAGGGTGCTTCATAAAATGCCTTGGAAACCTGAGCCCCAGCTGCATCCAGAAGAAAATGATATTAATGTATAAAGCCCCACTTAAGTTATTTCCACGCATGTCATGCATATATTTAGTCAGACAATCAGATGATTTTTAAAGACTAAAACACTAATCTTCTTAAAACAAAACAACTTGCTAAGGCCAGCTCAGCTTAAACAGTTCTATTGTGCAGAATTTCATCTTGCTTTAATTAAATTGTGTGAGATCACCTCCTATGTTAAACTGTTTAACATAGTTAACCTGGTACAGTTTGTGCATGTAGATGTTTTCTCCTTCACTAGCCTATTGAAAAGCCTCTCAGAAAATCCCCATTCACAATTTAATGTTTGATCTGAAAAAAATTAAAAGAGGCTCCGAGTAGCTATTTCGGTAACTAATTTTTTAGGAATTTTCGTCAAGTCCATAAAATGGGACTTGCTGCCACTGGAAAGATATTGGTAAATCTCCTGATATTTTTTTTTTCTTTTTTCAAGAAGTTTTGGAACAGTCTAAACATCCCATATTAGGTTCTTAATAAGCAAAACATTTTGGTTTTCCATTTAAAGCTTATTTTGATTCAGAAATTTTAGTTGTACTTTCATAACTCAAAATCAGAAGAAAATTTATGAGCAGGTCTATTAAATGTCAGATAATTGGATCATGAAAACTTTTGACATTTTGACTGTTGATGTTACAATTTTTGACATTTTGATAACTCTTACACCATGAGCTCTTGTTTCAACCTAGTTGTATCAAAAATCGCATCCCCTTCTGGAATGGCCTTGCTGTTTCTGTTCATACACATGGATATGTGTATTAGCACAAAATAAATTGTATGAAGGAAGGAAACCACCAACTCTCCTTCTAGCTAGTAGTTACTGGATTTTAACACTGAAGCTGAAGTGAAAATTTGCTGAAATCTTTCACCACCTTCTTCAGCTGAATAATACCAAACCTAACAACTGTAGGTTCCAGCCCTCCTATCACTTCTTTGACTCCTCTGAAAGGCTATGGATTGTCCTTCCTAGATTGGACTAATAAATTTAACTTTGTCTTTTGTGTAACTGTATCCAAAGACCCTTGAAATTTATGAGAAAACTTCTCTTATATGCCTGTCCACAGACACTGGATCAAGGTGTCCTAATGTGAGTACTGCAGCCCCTTCAGAGCATCTACAGGAGCTGATAACGTGTAAAACTTCTCCCACCAAATTATTTCCTTACATTTGTGATCGTTGGAGTTCTATTTTGTCACGTAGACTTACTCTTGGTATAAAAACAAGATGAAAATATCGTTTTAATAAAGAATTTTCAGGGTTTGCTACAAGAACAAAATAACTTGTGCCTTGTGCCTCCTGAACATGTTTTTTATTAATGCACTTTCAAAATGATTGTTCATGCTATCCAGCACTTACAGTAAATCTGTGTCAGTGCACAGGCTCAGCAGAAGCTTCTAACTATTTGACTTTCTGTCCTCGCAGATCCAGCCTGCTGCCTGCAGTGACCCCCCTGATAAACCAGCATAAATTTGCAGACTAAGATTTCTGTAGCTATAGCATATAAATTGTGAGAATGACAAGGTTCATTACATTGACGGGACACTATATTCTGTAACGTAGACCTGAATCAAAGGATAGGCTTTCAATATATCTGATAAATTCAGCAGATTGGATGAATTTAACTGATTTAATTAGTGGAATTCTATGAAAAGACAATCAACAAGGTGCTGGTCCTGTGATATGTCCTTACAATTAAAGGCATGCCAGAATTGTTCATTCTGATTTAAAAGTCAAGTGGATTTTGCAACTTATTTAATACATTCAGCAGCATAGCCTTGATTTAAAAAGAATTTTGATTATTTTTATAAATATACCTTATAAAAAGAAAAAAAGAAGAAAAGATAAGAGTATTTTAAACTCATGTCCTTCTGAGAAGAACTGTTATGGTTGCCAGGCAGCTGAAAGATAGTGCTCGGCTCCCAGGGAGGTCGTAGTTGCTCTTTTTCTTGGGGAAGACTGGAAGTCAGAGATGTCAGCCTGCTTGAAAGTGTAAATGCAAACTTAAGTAGCTGGCTGTGCTACATCAGTGGTGCCAAACTCCTTGCTCGCTGAACGTATTATGGCATTTCAATTTATGATTAGCAGCCCAGTTCTGAACACAAGAACCCGCAGTGAAGTGAGAGCATTCTGCTCTACAAGCACAAGTGAGCGTCTTGTTGAGAGGCACAAATCCTCCCTAACTGCTGATAGCCATCTTGCTCATAATGTGCTTCAGAAAACAAGTAGCACAAGGAAGGTATTTTTCTTCTTGCCAGTCCTTTCAGAGTGGAACAGATCCACAAAACAGAGCACAGATGGCAGCAGACTAATGGCTTAAATGCAAAACATCAATTGAGGCAAGTAGTACTTTTCCAACTCTGAGTGGCAGCTTTGAATCTTCTTTTTATTGATATGTTTTATTTTGGAGACACAATTTAAATGTATGACAAATATCAGAAAGTGAAAATTATAGTGGTAAAAATTAAGACTATAAAAATCTAGAATGAAAGGAATAAAATGAAACGGCTTATCTATATCCATATATATTTTTAAACATCTGCAGCAATTCCTCACCAACAGTTTTCTAGTTCAGATTTTCTAATTAATAAACACTAAAGTAGGAGCTTTGGAGAAACTGGCATAAAAAATTAGGTAGAACTCTTTAAAGTTGTATAGCTAAGTAATTATGCAGCCTTAAATTCATTCTGGCAATATTCAAACATTCAAAAAAAAAAAAAAAGTCTAGATACATGATATATTATGTTACATATTGAACTTGCAAATAATACAGGATTGTAATTTGGTGACAGTATTTGGTATCATATTGAAAAAAAGCATTTAAGCACGTGTTAAGCATTGTATTCTGCTAGTGTTTTTAAAATAGGTCTCATATCTCACAGTTGTTGCATCCAATATTTTTAAGAATATGAGAGCTGCATGGAACTTGTTTTTCAGTATATTGTTCATGTGCAGGTGCACAGTTCTTAATAGAAGCAATTATCAATCTTTTGGAAATTGTAATCCAGACCTGCATTTTAAGCGTGGGACTCTTCTTTGCATCAAAGTGAAAAACAAGAATACTGTTATTCGTTGTAATTTTAGGCTTTTTGGTGCGCTCTTATTTTCCTAATTCACTTCCTATAATTATATTTGAAGTTAAAAGAAAAGAAAGCAAGAAGCAGACTGAATCTTGCAAGCTCTCAAGTAGCTCTCCTGACAATGCAGATAGCCCCTTGGCTCTGCATTGGGTACTAGTAGGGAGGTGAAAGGGGGAGCACAGAATCACACAATCGAGTGGCTGAGGTGGGAAGGCACCTCTGCAGATCATCTAGGTGCACCACCAACTCAGAGCAGGGTCACCTAGAGCAGGTTGCTTAGCTGGTGTCCAGTTGCGTTTTGAGTCTCAAACTCTACAAACTCCCTGGCCCACCTGTTCGTGTTGAACTACCCTCACAGTAAAGTTTTTTCTTATGTTCAAGTGGAATTTCCTTTTCTCAGTTTGTGTCCATTGCCTCTTGTCCTGTCACTGGGCACCACCAAGAAGAGTCTGGCTCCATCTTCTTTACTCAGCCTTCCAGGTCACCCACCCAAGTTAGTTGGGCTGTCCCCCCAAGATTCTTTGTGGACAGCCACCTCTAAAACATCCTTATAGTTGGAGTCTTAAGTTGAGTGCTCAGAACTGCTGCATGGAGCAATCTTCTGTCTTTCTGTTTGCATGCAGAGAGCCTATGGTAACATGTTTCATTGCTGGAGCACTTAATTTAGGTGCCTGAAGATAGTATAAGTACCCACTGTAATGTCAAGATCCCCTACTACCCCAGATGGGGGAAAATGAGACTAGTCACATTCATATCATTTTAGAAGCATTCCTCTTGTAGGTAAAGTTGCTTTAAGACTTCGTATGCTTTGGTTGACTCCATATGCTGTGGGTGAGTCCCTTCTTAATTTCTGGTCTCTCAGTTCAGTAACAATCTGTTCTCTGCTTAATGGGATTGGCCTTTGATCTCTGGAAACCTCAGCACAGCTTAATTTGTGGAGTCATGGCTCGTTCCTTCACTGTATTTTAAGGTAAGGAGGGCAAAGCTATTTCCCACACAAAGAGTCATTTTAGGATGTTGCTGTTTTTGCAAGAGAAGATACTGAGTTTGGGACCTGCCAGGTCTAATGGTGTTTCACTGGGGACACATATGGAGATATCAGTTCAGCAGATACCTTGGGACTCCGTACACAGTCAGTGCAGCCTTCTCCTGGTCTGGAAAGCACAACAGCTCTTGATGACAGGACATGCCAGAATATGGTGTTTGCTTTACTTCAGTTCTGCTTGGAGGTGTGATTTGCAATGCTGCAAAGAAATTTCTACCCTGCAAGAGGCCCCTTGGGAAAGCAGGGCTTGCTGTTATTTCTGCATGTAGCCTTTTTCAAAAGCATGGATTTTTGGGTTGCTTTTGACCAGGGAATGGAGAGGGAGGGTAAGAAAATAAGTCATGCAGAACACGTGTTCTGCATCATCAGCAACAGATGAGGGAGGTTTTGATTTTACCTTCAGGGAAGCAGAGCGAGAATTAAGCTGCCAGCATGCTACACACTGGTTGGATTGGGGCACTTACCACAGCCAAGTTGTACTCCAATCTGACCATGATTCCAGATATTAAATATAATTTTATGATGGTGATTTAATACATATATGTGTTGGTGCTGATGCTTTACCTGTTTTGTATACTATCACTGAGGCCAGACCCAAAGTTGCTTAAATCAGCTAGAGAAGTTCTCATGGATTCCAGGTGGTTTTAGATGACAGACTCCATGCTCCATTGATGCATTTTGAGGTTGTGAACTTTCCAACAGAGTTCAGATATTTTATTTTACTTTTAGTTTATATATTTTAGTCTTTTCCACATTTTTAATCTATGTAATTGACATTATACAACCAGAATAAAATCTTCTGGAATAAGGTTCACAAGGCATTTTAACAGATGACGGAGTGTCTGGTTTTCCATGGTAATAATAATATAGAAAAGGGAATGCTTCTGTTTGAATTCCTTTCACCTCCCACCTTCACCTTAAATTTTACCATGGTCTCTGTCCTCTTAAAACTGTGTTCTGAATATCTCCCTAATGCTTTGGACGTGAATTCGGAATAGCAAAATGTAACAAGTTGCTTTACCATCCAATTCTTTAATAAATGTATGATGTCTGAGTCTCTTCCTCCTGTTGGTTTCTTTCTGCATGTTATTCTCCTACCGCCTGGGGAAAAAGAAGATGCGTTATATCAAAATTATCTGGTACTTTTTCAGTACTAAGAGCTGAAACAGCACCAGCATTAATGCTGTCCTAAATTTGAGAAAAAAAATAGATTATTGAGATCATAATTCAGAGCAAATAGAGAATACTAAAATATACCTATCTAAAGGAAGAGAGTGAAAGCAGGTCGGTTTGAAGAGAGGTAACAAGTTGTACCATGTCAGCTTAGTGCAAGATCTAAAAGTTTTCATTCCCTTCTTGCTGCTTAAGAACAATCTGTTAGTTGATAATAGATACAGCTTTTTATCCTATGATCAGCCAAAGGCAGCCATTGTGCACCAAACATGTAAAAGGAAGATTGATAGCAAAGCTATTGTTTGTCACTATGTGGGAGATTTACATATCAACCAGCTTTGAAACAATGTTGGGTAGTTCTGATTAAAATAGTGTCTGTGCTGTCTGGGTGGTGGGAATGGCCTGACCTGGCTTAGTCCTGATCGTGCTGCTCACACTTGGTGAGTCTCCAGGGACACTTCCCATGCCGTGTGCGCTCACAGGAGGAGGCTCAGCTCAACTGGTTTGGAGGAGATTTGTGGAAGGACTGGAATGTGCAAGGGAGCACTACTTTTCCCTACTAAGTCTAATGCTGAAGTCTCTTTTACCCATTGAAATGTTAAGGTAAAATGTTTTATTTGTCTTCTACATAGACCTGTGCCAAAATCCACTGAATCCATTTAGGGAGACTCTCACCAATTTGTGCTCTCTGAAAGAGTCCAGAGTGGGAACACCGGTGCTGGAGTGCTGACGTGGTCAAGCAGTTCTCCTGGGCCATGCACTCGTCTTTGGGCTCTGTAATGTTACTCCCTCTGCCCCATCTTTGGGTCACTGAAAGTCCCAAAGGTAATTTCAGTTTTCTTCAGAAGAAGAAAGAAGAGAGGAACAGCATCTAATCCTTTTCTTCATGAAGAAGCCTCTGGAGAAAGAACTCATACACTAGATTTGAAAAAGACTGGCATTGCGTTTTCACTGAGATCCAGTGCCATTTCACAATCCCCACTGAGAACTGTCCACAGGAGAATAAACATAATTGTGGTGCTCATCCAAACGATGAAGGAATGTCATATGCTCTGTCTACTCATCACAAACAGATTAGCTTTAATTTCCTAGTCTGGATGACAGCACAGGCTATTCAACATCATCTTTGGGCTGCTAATCCTCAAAGAATCTATTTATTTCTTTTTCCTTGTTATTGCCATGGAAACTGGCTACATTGCAGGTCCAGATTACATCTTTACTGTTCACTCACTTGCATTTTGATCTGCAGATGTTCTTCAGGTTTCCAGAAACGGGAAAAGGACCAATCAGTATTGTTTCTTGAAACATCTAGTCACTCCCTGTGCTCTCCAGCCTCCACTATGTGAGTGTAGCCACTTGCATTCTTTGTCTTCTAGGGCAAGAGACTTCAAACCTGAAGATCTGCTACCTGCAGCCTTGTTTTCGGCAGTAGCATTGCCCAGCCAAGTTTGAGAGGACAACACAGCAGATTGCTTCCTTATCTATTTTTCAGTCCTTTGCAAGTGATAACACAGTGATGCAGAGAGAACAATTATCATTTGGAGCACAGATCTAGGAACTAGTTTGCAGGTGCACTAAATCTGTTGAAAACAGGTATAATCAGGAGTCAAGGAGAATTGCTACTAAAAGTATACGTATCAATGTCAAGAGTCTGTATGTCAGAATCCAGACAATGAAGTACTTAAGGGAAGAACATGTCTCCACTACATGTTTGATCTGCATGTGACAAATGATGGCCAGAACCATAGGTGTTGCTATTCTCATATTTTGGGGATTTGAATGCTGTCCTGAGTGTCTGAGACCTCTACATTTATTTTGTTTAGGTATTCAGCTGAGTACAAGGTAAATGTACCCGCTCTTGTAACTTGGTCTGGATTCTTAGAGGTGGAATGTAGGGGCTGTGCCTCTTCAGAGACCTGTTGCAAGCTCTTGTTTTAATCAGATGATAATGGAGTTTTCTGATGGAATAGTCTTTATCCCTTGGGAAACTTTGTAGGTTTGAAAGTGGATGGAAGCAAGGGGGGAAAACTGAAATGAGTTATTTATGTTTTCTTTTAAGTGTTTGGAAAATCCGGGTATGCATGTATACGTAGCCCCTAGGCAGCTATAAGATTAGAAACTGGCATTTACATAGCAAGTCCTAATATATGCTGCTGACCTTGGTGACATTACAAGAGTCATTTTCACACAGATAGCATTTTTAATGGGTTATCTATAATGCATTAGTCACTGATGCCTTTGCCTTACATCAGGCATGCAGATCCTTATGTCCGCTTTCCTTTCCACTGTACTTGAGCTGCAGTCAAGTTACAAGGAAAAAATCTGTTCTTTATTACTGTATTGTTTTGTCTCTGACCCTTTTGTAATACAGTTTCATTTTGGAGAATTCTTTCTGTATCGCTGTGAAGTCTCTTGCCAATACACATCACTATGGATCATAAGAAGTTGAGGAGAATAAGTGCCCTTACATTGCATGGGAAAGCACCTTCGCATTACAATTTTTCATTCTTTTTGTACGTACAGGGTGTTGAGATTGATTCTCTTTCACTCTGACATGACAGAGTGCAGCACGTGCCCTTGTCTGTCTCTCCAAAGAGTGAGTTAACATTGGTAATAGAATGGTTAAGTTTACTAAGTACAGGAGGTAGCATAATTATATGGCTTTAAGAGATCTATTTCTAACCTAATTCAGTGACTTGTTAGTTTGTATGAGTGATTAATTGGCAGAGGTTGCTATTGTTGCAGAAATGCTTGTGTAAATTGAGTATGGTGGGATGGCTGTTTTTGGTGGGATGGCTGTTTTTGGCTGAACCTGGTAATATTATGTTCTCTGTATCCTTAAAATTTGTATTCAGAAGAAATGAGAGCAGTTTTTAAGTTTGAGGACTATCATTATCCAGCGTGTCTGCATGACTTGCTTGCTTTAGTGAAGGAGTGCTTTCCTAGTGAAAGCAATGCATAATCTCGTATTCATACTACAGGAAAAGGTGCTCAGAAGAAAAAAATATATTCCTGATTCTGTCATGGATTCTGGTAGCTTTCTTGCATATGAGATGTGGCTTACCAAGGGAGGAAAAATAAAGTAAAACCAAGAGATGGGGAACAAGCATTGGCCTCAATATGTCAATTTTTGTATTTCTAAATTGGGGGATTCTAAGTATTTCACAGGACTCCAGAAAGGTTTTGTGAGTGTTTGCAAAGTGGTTTAGAGATGGTAGCATGACAAGTTGCACTGCAGTGCAAGAAACAATGTCTTTGCTTCAGACCACACCTCTGGACCATTCGTACAATTGGTGACAGTCCCATATGACAGCAGTTCATTAAGAGACTGTCATAGATCCGATTTCCCCAGACATATAAATCCCCTCTTCCTCAGCAATTTTATCTGGAGGAAAATAAGAATAATTTGTTTATTTGTCCCTGATGCCCCCAGAATATGTCAGAGCTGGTGTCAGTGTGCCGTTTGTTGGCATACACACTATGCAATGTTCGTGCCCAGAGCACTGTTTTACAGGACGGCTTACCATCAGTCTCAGGAGTGTATGAAGGGCGAGACTCCTCAGTGGAGTTCATAGCTAATGCTCAGTCCACCTTACCATAAAAACACGATTACAATAAATGATGCCTGCAGATTTTACGGATTGTTGTGAATGCATCAACCATAGTTAAAAGAGTTAGAAATCTTTCAGAAAAAATAAAAAACATATTTAATTAACCAGTATCTGAAAGGGAACCCAGCTTCTTTCCTTTTCTTACCAATAATATGTAATTTCAGTAAGTTGCCTGCCTCATCAGTTTGACATACAAACCTTGTTTGACATACTGTGGCTGTCCTTTGCACTTGGGGGTTGAACGTACTACATAGAGCATGTAACTAATGAGATGGGGATTTGCTCATCCTTTCAGTTAATTCTGTGTGTTCTTTTTTTCCCCGCTCCGTGTGCTGCACGGCTGATTACCACCCTAGGACCTTGCAATGGGACACAGACCCCTCAGTGCTGCAGCTCCAGTCTGACTCTGAACTTGGGTATATGTCAGCTCTTTTTGTTATTTGTTTATAATTTCTTTGCAACTATGTTGAAAATGCTTCCCAGTTGAGCTGGTTTTATGTGATTTTCATTTGCTTTGTTGACTTAAAAAGACCATAATTTAAGTTTCCTTTTTTTAGTTTAATCAACAAGAAGCTTCAACAAGACCATCTTTGAGGGAAAAAAGAACCATTTAAAGAAGCTTGTGAAAAGATAAGCTGCTATTTCTGTTGTCTGAAGCACAATACAAATAACTATTTCATTACAGATGAAATGTTATTATTGTGGCACTTTAATGTGCATGTACAGTTACGTTGGTCTTGTTTGTACCGTTGATTCAGACTTTTCTCTCTGAATCATTTGCAAGGTATGTTTTCCCCTCCTTCCTGTCTTTGCCATAGTTATGCTGTTTCCACATGCAGTAACAATTTCCCCTTTTTCCTTAGGAGCTGTATATGTGCTTATAACTGTGCAATTAAGTATGCTTATAGTCCAAGAGTAATTGCCATCTTCATAGAATTCAGGCCAATCAAGCATTTTTTAAATTTTAAGAGCTAAAATTAATATTTTCTAGTTTGAGATGGAACTTCTCTACCCGAAGCATCTGAAAAAAATAGTTAATTTAAATAGCTTAGAAATGCCTACCTGCAGAGATATTTAGGATAAACTATTCCTCTAAAAAGAATGTGTAGCTGTCCCCCAAGTTCTTCAGATCTTGAGTCATAGGCAAAACCAAATCTCTATTTCGAAGAAATTGCTCTACCTACCTTATGGGCTTGCCTGTCTGAGTCTCCAGGCAAGCATCTTATGTTTTTACTAGTTCATGTGAACTTCATTCACCATTCTATAAAAAACCTCCGTAATTTCCCTTTAATTACTGATTGACAGCACTCCCAGTTGCAGTTAGGGCTATTCACCACGAAAGATGACCAGAAGGAGCTGAAAGCATCCAGAGAACTTTGTATAAATGGTTTCTCCACATCCAGAAATGTTAGGAGAGTTTGTAATTTCCACCAGAGTGTGGCTTCAAATAGATCCAGCTTCTACTACTTTACCTGGACCAAAAAGGCAGAGTTTCTTGAGCTAGTTTAATATATAGAAACTTCAATCTTTTATGGACAGTCAGTGCAAAGACAGAAGAGAAGCCAAAGAGTAAATCTACAGGTATGCTCCATAACAGATATATCCTACCCCTTTTGAAAGAAAACTGCCTTCAAAACCAAGGTGGAGTTAGGAACAAGAAGACTTTCCTCTGATGTCATGAGACTAAGTAAAAAACTTAAAAAAAAACCCCAACAATGCAAAAGAAATGCTGCAGTTAGCGTGCAAATGATGTGTGTAGTTAAACACTTCTAGCAGATACATCTTTCTTCTGACTCCTGCAGACAGAGGAATCAATTTTAATGCATGGACTTTAACTACTGTCCTCCTACTGACATCCCATAGGTAGTTTTGAAAGGAATCTTTCAAAGCTTATGCGCTCTCTAAGATGAATAATCAGCAAACTGTACATTTTAAGAATTATGAGTACCTCAGATGAAAAATGGGGACGGGAAAGCAATAGATAATTTAATGCTACCCTAAAAAGAACTGGGGACTAGAACATTACAGTCCATATTGGATAGAGTCCAGATACTGAAAGGATACTCCAGTTGTCTCTGGGTGCTTGGGACCAAGGGCTAGCCCAACTTTCAGTTATGCAAGAACCATCACAAGTTGCTTAACAGGGGTGAAAAGGAACTAAGACACCACATTCCTTCAGATGAAGAAAGACCTCCCTGTCTTCACCAGTAATTACCAGGATATGAGCGTCATTAGACATTTGTACAGGCACCAGCAACTCTCAAACTAGAAATGTTGTAGGTGAAAAATTCCACACATTCTGTCAGCACAGTGCTCTGAGATGTAGCTCACTTCTTGGTTAGCTGTCTACAAAGAGGCTGATGCAACTAGCAGTTAAATCCAGCTCTTCATTACAGTCGATGTTCCCCATTCTTAGGCAGCTGAGGAGATATGGAGTGACCTCATGTGAAACTGTTGTTAGAATTAAGTGAGTTTCTAATTAGGCCTAGATTAGAGACACATAATTAATTAGAGATTATCCTTAACCAAGACCACTGTCAATAAGCTCTTTCAATGCAGAAGGCTTAAGAATCTCAGTAAATGGAACCAGCAGCCTGGGGCAGCAGAGGACTGGTTATGTAAAAAGTCTAACTGACCAAATAGGCAACAGAGATTTCACATCTGGTGCTGAAGGAAGGAAAAGCACATGAGATTTTGCTGGGGTGGGCTGTTTATTAAAGCTCAAATTCACACAAACCCTTAGTTAAAGCAGCTACAAAAATGTAATGCTACTAAAAGTTTCATTAGCTGAAGTGTATCACAAGCTGTAGAAGTTTATCTGCCCCCACATAGGGTTTTCAGACAATTGTAGGTTTTGTTCATGTTGGGAAAGTCACAGATGGTTGTAAGGACAGAGACTTGTTAATTTTTCCTGTTGGAAAAGAAGAAAGACTCAGAGCTTTTTCATCAGCCATTTCTGCTCTAGTGGTTTGTTACATGATATGGCTGATTCGTACTGATTACCTGCTGAATCTAATTGCATTCAGCTTAGTAACAACTCAGCCAGTAAGACAAATTAGAAAAATTCATAGCTGATGAAGCATTAACCATCTGAAGAGTTCAGTAGGTGTCATCCAATGATGACAATTTCCTTTTGAGACACCCATTTCCTTTCAGGTCAGTCTTAATAGAATACCTAAACTGCTGTAAATGAATTAGATCAAAAAACCCTTTTACTTCTGTTCTTCTGATAGTCTGGAATACAGAGAGGATATGGATAATGTGTATGAATTTTCTGCTTTTCCAAATTGCTCTGTCTAATGACACGGCAGTTTAGAAACATCACGACCATTAATTTATTTCCCATAAATGTTTAAGAGTTCTTGCACTTGTTGATCTATGCAACTGGGATTATTTAGTTGATTTGTTTATTATGTGCATATTCTTTTCTCTGCTGTAAGCTGGCATTTTTTCTAGTAAAACATTTGCAAGTAAATGTTTGTTTATTCTTCCTTTCCTACAGACAGTCAAATAATATTCAGGAAATAAAATTATTTTTTCAGCCCCACTGTTGAATGAACTGTGTATGACTAAAAGTGTTCTTGTTCAGCTGTTTTTCTTCTTTTTCCCTTGCTTACTTACAGTTAGTTGGCTTTACTAATTTATTTCATATGGTTTATTTAAAGTTAGGGAAGTAGTAGAAAAAGAAGGCTATACTTGCCCTGTTACAGCTGTGTCTTGGACCTCCCCTCCAACCCTTGCATTAGGACTCTAGTAATGATAAACCTACATCAATTCTGCTACTAATGACTCCTGGGGAAGGGAGAATCTTCTTCTTTATGGAAATTACCCACCTTGCCAGTTAAAGGCTCTGTTACTGCTCTCAGGTGATCATCTGACAGTCTTAATCCAGCCTGGTTTACACCCACTTTCCCCTTTCTATTATTGTGTATTTCAGGCTGAGGATTAACTGGTTTTGAGTGAGCAGAACATTGTAGTAACGATGGTATGAAAGAGAATTTTGTTGTATGTTATGAGGGGCACATGCAGGTAATTTCTCTCTCCCACTTACAGTCCCTCTCAGCAGCATGATCTAGAGGTTTGTTAACTGTGCCTTATGATGGCAAATGGTTCCCAGGTTAATTTTCTTTGCTGCAATTAGGTACTTCTCATGCATAGTGTATTGTGTTTCATTTTAGCAAACACTGAAGTATTTTTTTTCTCCTGTTCATAAAAGCCAAGCACTCTTGTTCCTGCTGTTGATTTACATTTAACACGGCTAACCTTTTGATGTCATGTATTCCATCTTAGACGAAGACTGCACAAGCTAGGTGTGTCAAAGATTACCCAGGTTGATTTCTTACCTCGGGAAGTGGTATCATACTCCAAGGAGACACAGACACCTCTTGCCACACATCAATCTGAAGGTAAGATTTTTTTTTATTTTTTTTTCAAAAAAACCTTCATAGAAAATAAATATTCAAGTAAGAGTTAAAGAATGTAAGAAAAATAATAGTAAATCATAATATAGCTACTTATCACATATTTTCTGCAAGCCAAGTATTGTTTAAGTGATTAATGGCTGTTCTGGTGAGAGTAATTATAATAATGACTTTAAATTCAGCTGGAACCAAACTACATCTGCCTTACAATGGGTTGTGCTTAGATAACAGTATAATGAGAACGTATTTTCAAATAAATCATTATGAATGTAATTAAAATAGTGCTTTATTCCATTTTTCTTGCTTTCTCAAGGAAGTTATTCATTCTGTACTTTGTAAAGAGGCTGTGATGGAAAGTTGCCATCAGATATTTGGTCAGTATAATTGCATCCCCCTCCTGTAGATGAATCTTAGAAGTTACAGTTCAGCTCCACGTTCTGAAAAAAGAGGCTTACATACTTTGATGTGGACAGTCCTGCTTTCACTCTGCTGACAGATATATTATCTGTACTCATGGAGCTGTTAGCTGCTTGGCTTTCCTGTAGTTAAGCAAATACATGGAGTAGTTAGCAGGGGAGTGCTGATCTATCTGTTCCTTAGACTATGCACTTGCCAGTGTTGTACTGCAGAACACTGATTGCGAGTCCATTGAAACAGTTTAAACTGAATGTAAAACTGTACATTAGCCTGATGTAATTTACACACTATTACAAAGCAGTCAGAAGAAGAAAAACTGAAGACAGTCTTGACTGTAATTTTTGCTGTTAATAATGAAGGATCAAGAAAAGTTCAACAATGAGGTGCTTTCCTGCACCAGATAGTGTAGAACTTCACCAGGCTCCATAAAGGAGAAGAAGATTCAAATAGATTGCAAAAGGTGTGTGAGTAAATCTGTCTAAGTGTAAGTTACTGTCAGGGAGGATGCGATGATAAACATAGCCAGCTTCTTTTATGCAACTGGGTTACTAGGTCTGCCTGTAAGAAACCAGAAATGAAGACTGCTGAGGTAGATACTCAGATTCTACTTTCCCAGACCATAAGTTTATCCTAATCGTCTGTTGTCTGAAACAGTGACTTCAAGCATGGACAACCCTGTTGCTTGGATGCTGCTTGTTGAGCAGCATGTCCTGACAGCTTTGCCTTCTCGGAGGGAGAGGCTGCCTTAGAAGCCTCCCTAGTTCAGTCCAGCTCATCTCTGCTCATCAATTCCAAGGGCTGCTGAAGCCTGGAGAAGATGGGGTTTGCCTCTGAGGCCTGCCTTCCTGGCTTGAGGCCAGTAGGTGCTCAGCCCTGGGGCGTTATCATGGAGTCATTGTTAGGTAAGATGGAGAGGATGCCCTTCCTCCCTGCCCCAGGGCCTTTGTCCACTGCAGGAGCCTGTGGATACGGGATGCTGAAGGCATGGTTTTGATGTGTTTACCTCTCTCAGGTCTGTGACTCCAGCACTCATTAGCTGACGGGCCTTTCTGAACAGGCTCTCTTGAGGAAGGAACTTATTCCAAGAATTTCTTCTTGCTTTTTTCCAAGGAGCTCATCAACTATTATGAAAAACTTTTTTTTTTTGGGGTAGACAAGAGGACAACCTCCTGCCCTTCAAGGAAAACAAAAACCCATCAGTGTGCTGCTGTGGAGCCTGGCAGTCAGGACAGCAAGCACAGAGGGCAACGTGTCCTGTCTTGGTTCTCCTAGCAAGGAGGAAGCTCTTGTGAAAGAAGATAAATGCAAGCATAAAAAGTGATGGACTTTAAACGGCCTAGGCCAAACCAGTGACAGGAAAGGTCAAATGGTGAAACATGGTTTTGGTGACTTGATTTATCTTTCATATTCTCTGTGTCATCACAGTCAAGGAAAAAAACATCAAGAAAGTGAAGTTTTAATATTTAAACACAGAGAAATTATCACCCAATCACTTCCCTCAGATGCATAGGGGAGAAAAAGTTTAACTCATATTTCCCCTGCACATAACTTGGACATGAATGTGGACCTGCGTCAGTAAAGGAGTCAGGAAAGTTTGATTATTCCTTTGAAATGGCATTTAATTGGAAACTCCAGGGGGTAAATAAGCTCTGTGAATTTGATCTCCCAGGTCTGATAGAAATTACTTCTGAGGTTTTCAATCTCCCAAGCCTCTTTATGAATGCTGAGGCTTCACACTGTCACTCTAAACATGAAGAGCAAACAGAGGGGAATTCCTCAGGAGAGCAGTTTTGAAGAGAAATCTCTATACTGCTCCTATGCATTCATGTGATAAAATATGGCCATTATCTTTTCAAGACAAATTGTTCCGCCATTACTATGGTTATGTGCTTAGTTATTCAGCATCTGAAGCCTTAGAGTTTGAGAGAATTAAAAAAGAAAATCCTTATTTACTTAGATGAGTCTGACTTCAGCTTTCACAGTTCATTCTCTCACTGCCTGCCTTGGACGCTGGAAATGTCAAAATGCAGAATTTTAGCATGAGATTGTTACATGCTTGCTTCTGGTTTGGAAGACAACTAATGAAGGGTACAGCCAGGTGGAAAGGTCTTTCCTGTATGATTAAGTCACTGAAAGAGGACTTTGAGTCCCTTCAAAGTTCTGCAGCTTTTTTGAAATGTCAGTATCAGGTTTTCTGCACATTGCTTCTCTAGAAAGAAAGAGACTATGAGGTAACTTAGGCCTACTGTTGTTCTGGGGCTCAGTGGATGTAGGTCTTTGTGGTAATGGCTATTCCCCACCAAACCTTATAAAACTGGTAAAGGATATCTTCATTGTGGTAGGTACAGTGTGGTGCCAGAGAGCCAGATACTGTGAACACTGAAGTCTCAGCTTGTCAACTGCCAATTTTAAATGAAATAATGTGGCATTATTCTTCACTGTATAAAAACAGGTTAACTTCTCTTTTCAGAGCAGGTAATGCGCTTTATTTCAGAGGAATAATGACATGTCATTTCCCCCACCCACTCTATTATTTGGGGAGATGTGTATATGCATCATTCAACCCTTTGATCACAAGTACCTAATTCTTTTGCTTTATTTAGGTCACAGTAAGCTTCAGCCTTTTCTTTTCTTCTTTGTAGGGTGACTTCAGAAACACCCAGATCTTGGCTCTGGAGCCTGAGGAAAAAAAAAAAGCTCTTTACTTTTCCCCTCCTCCTATAATTGGACTTTAATTTAGGTATTTATAGGCATTGAGAGACGTTTAACTTGTGCTGTTTTTTCCATTCTGGAGTTGATTAAGACCCTAGCCTATGCCAAATGTTTTCTGAGGGGTCTATGGGACACATTCCTTCACTGGATGGAGACTCTCACATCGCCCCAGAATGGCAACCCCATGTAGCCTTCAGTGGTTGGACCCTCCAAAGCACTGCAGAACTGCCCTTTGCTGAAGGCACACCTAGGAGAAAGCAGCAACAGAAAAGCCATGACCTGATCTCTGCCCAGGATGAGTCCCTCACTGCCGTACTGCAGTGGAAGGAGGTCTGTATGTCTGCCTGCAAGCTGCCCTTTCAGATAGGAGAACAGCCGGCACATTCAAGCTCTGCTAGGTGCCTGCCTCAGCTCCAGCTTACTCTTCTCCTGCTCTCTAATGGGCCAGGAGGTAAAATCACAGTGAGGAAAACATCACATTGTACCTGCACTGAGAAAGGAGATACTCCCCTGATCTGGCTCCCTCAAAACCAGGGGGACAGCAAGAAGGTGAAGGTCTGTGAGCTCTCTGGCTTTGCTGGCTGGTGTCAGGAATATTGTTATTCCTCTTTCATGAGGTAGAAACTACTTCATTGATACAATGAGGTGTTCTCACTGTTCTGGCTTGCCAGACTGTCACTGCAAATAGGTTATCTATCTGAAGTACATTTCTTAAAAAAGTAGATCCTGTATTCAGGGGAAAAAGATCTGGCTTTCTAGAACAATGGAGGTCCTATGTACTTCACCCGTTTGTCATCTTCAACAGATGGTTGTTCATGTGGGGAAAACAAATGTGTTACCGTACTCACCTCCTGAGCAGGATAACCTCATCCTACATCACAAATGTTTGCCCAGTTCTGGCAAAGAACTCAATTCAGGCCTGTGCTCCATCTGTTTATCAGCTGTATTCAAATAATGAGGATATTTTGACTATTAGAGAAAAATAAGCTCTCTACTCCATTTGGAAGTAGACTGCAATGAAATGGCAAAATGGAGGTGAAACTCCAGAGGCTAGGTTGGGTTCTGCATCTTTCTGACTCTGTAATTCTTTAAACTAATGTTCCTGAAAGTTATCCTTTTTAAAGCACTGAGGGTTGAAAAGGGAATTCTGCTTGCAGTCTAAGGCTCATGAGACCAAGACACATGAGTTTAGATATCTGTGTGTGACAGCAGATGTGACTACTGTAGGGCGAACCAAAACTCTCTCTAGGTGCCATTGACTGCATTGACTAGTTCTGTACTGACTAGCTTGATAGCAGAGTGCTTCACGTAGGCATATTAATATAGGTTTCTCATTACTGAGTAAACTGCATGTGACTAAAAGTGTCATACACTGACACCATGTGAGGGCTGTCCTACTTTGAATTTTGATAATTGGATCAGGAGTTACCTGTGGCTAGGACTGACAAGCCCCAATGCTGTGAAAACAAGCCAGGCTTGTTTCTGATCTTTCCCATGACAAATCTCTCTAGAGCTCATGGGTCAGAAACTGAGGGTTAGGTTAAAGGGCTTACTTTGGCTTTTCCCTTCCAGGGAATCTTAGAGCTCAGCTCCAGTCTGGAGAGGACATGAAAATCTGGACCCAAGAATAGCTTTGAATCCATAATTGAATGGGAAATGTAGATGCACATTTGTGCATCACCATGCATACAATGTATGTATATTGGGATACATGAAAATTTGTGTGTTGGAAAGGCATTGGATGTAACTGGGGGGAAAGCAGAGACTCTCTGTTGTTTCCAAAAGGTGATGCTGGAAAGCAGAGCAGAACTGGGCTAGAAATCATTACTAAAAAAAGGCTAAAGATGAATCAGTGTAAAAGCAGAAGTTCTGTTTTTAAAGAGATAGAGCCTTAGTATTAGTACTAATGGACACTAATTTTGTAATAAATATTATGATCTATCCTAGGCAGTATCATGTATCACTGAGTGTTTCTAGTTAGCTATAAAAATCTAGTTTGCCTTTTTTTCTCAAGCCTCAGTCCATCAGACTCATACTGTGGATCTCAATAGCTGGCATAAACACCCTAATTCAAGACTGCTTTGTTTGATTAAATCAACAAAGCTTATTTTGTACTGTTGTACCAGACTGTACAAGATTGGATGAGACTTGAACGAAGATTTGAGGCATTGCACGGTATAAAGATCTTTCAATAATTCCCCTTTTTGCCTGTCACAACTGCATCCTCTTTTCTAAATAACAAGATTTCAAAGGTGGATTTTTAAAATTTGTTTTTAGTTTAAATTGGACGTAGAAATCTTTCACAGGCATTCAGGCGGCTCCCTCTGGTGGTGCAGCGATGAAGAGACTCGCCGTGCCTAAGGGCTGTTGGAGGTGAGGGGGGATGCTGGTGCAACCTGCAGAAAAATACCCTCCTCATCTTTGTCTGAGGCAAGAATTATACTTAATAGAAGATGAGTTATATCACTGAAAAGCTCTATGAGTGCAAGTGCTGAAGAAAGAAGTGTGAGATGACACCAAGCTATTAGATAAAATGTTGAGGGGGAAAAAAAGAAATTTTCTACTAATGTAAAAAAGAAGCCTTAAAAATTCAGTTATAGGTATGATGACAAAAATCTTGGGGAATAATACGCTAGTGAAATAATCTACATTCCTTTGTTCTTGAAGTACAGTTAGTAAAGTACAGTTTGTTAAAATACATATTCTCCAAGACAACCACATCAGGCATGTACCAGGTGTAGTGTGTTTGTGTTCCACTCCTAGCAAGCTACAGACATTAAGTGTATGCTGCTAAAGGCTTTCTTTTACCAACCAACTCATGATAATTTTATGTAGTACAGAATTAGGATAAAGGCGTGGCTTTGGAAAATGTGTTTTCTGTTGTGCAGAATAATGTATTTGACACTGACAAGGGTTTCTTCTGGGAGGGAGAATGAACAGGCCATAGTTTGTAGTTATGCACAGTTTGGTGTTTGAGGGTAGGAGAGGACATCAAATGTCTAATCTCCTGAAATAAGTAGCACTACATTTCTAAAAGGTCACCTGTTACATCCACAGTCTACCAGAATATTTATCAGTGATCATTGCTGCAGTATTTACTCCCATTCACTGCCTCTCCTCCCAGGTCCTCTTTATAGACTTCTGGAGAAGGATTTTTCTTATACTCAAGATGGTTTTCAGATAGTTTTCAGGGGAGAGCCCTCTTAATGCTAAACTGTTTTGAGCAGACAAATCTGAAAATTTATTAAGCAACAGTAATTCTCTGGGAATTATCTACTAAGAACTGAGAGAAGATTGGCTCTGGTCACACAGTGGGAGGTCTGAGGAAGGAAAACTCTTTAGGCATCTTAGACTTTGTTCCTGATCATTTCATTACACAGGGACAGAGTAATTTGACTCTTTGCAGCTCTTCCACAATCTTAACAAAATCCTGTGAAGGACTCCTGAAAAACAGGCCCACATGCATAGGAGTTTCCTGCTCCAAAGTGGCCCAGGCCTTCTGCAGACCCTGGTTTCTCTTACACAAGGTACATCTGTATTAAATGCAAGCCCAGGAAACATAATTCTTTACAAGGCTGGAAGGAGTACAACAGACTTGTCATAGCTGCACCTACACCTTCTCTAAACCATTCAGGCTCCAGATGATGACGAACAAACCAGAATCACAGAATCACAGAATGTTAGGG
>NW_010318082.1:0-1084 GCF_000700745.2 Antrostomus carolinensis
AATAATAGAGAGAAAACTTAAAATAATACCACACCACTGCCTCAGGAGTGTCTCATGGCACTGTGGGTAAACAGGGCACGCAAGGGCTGCACACTGCAGAGACAAGCACCTGCTCATCCCCTTCTTGGTGGCCAAGTCACATCCCTCTTCCCTCGCTGGCTCATTGGCAGCCTCATCCTCCCTGTTGTTTCTCCTCAAAGCCAGAGGCCGGGGCAGCCCGGAGGATCCCACCTGAGTCAGGACAGGATTTGAGGCTGCAACATCTAGACAAAAGAGGCTAAGGGCACGGGATTCAGTCCAGGATCATCAATGAAGGAATTCTCTCACCTCATCGCTTCTATTTCCACTTGTACAGCACAGACAGATGGGGTTTTGTTTTTTTGTTGAGGTTTTTTTGTTGTTGTTGGGGTTTTTTTGTTTTTTTCCACAGCTGCAGGAGTGCAGAAAGCTGTCCAATGTGATGAACGCAGGTCCTGTGCCCAGCTGGGTTGTAAGCATGAGTTAAGGGGAGTGGGAGAAGCCCCAGTGCAAGGGGGATGGGTGTGCTTCTCCCACACAGTTTGCTCTGTCTCCAGGCCCGTCCAAGGATTTTTTTTTGCCAGCTTTTCCTACTCCACTGCTTCATTCCAGTGGCTGTTCCTGCTCAAGATCACCTGGTCCTCATCCAGCTCTGCGGACCCCAGCACAAAGCAAAGCCCAGTGCTGTCAGCTTCTCCTCCAAGCACCACTGCAACCAGTCCTGGTGAGTGTCACCTTGGGGACATAAAAATAGTCTAATTTCCAAAAAAAGGGGAAGATAAGATAATCAGGGAGGCTCCTCCAACCCTTCCCAGCAATAACACTGAAACGGAGTGAATTGCCCCGGTTCTCCAGGGCACCGCAAGGTGCAGCCCTTTGCACCACGGGCCAAGTGCTGCGTCATGGAGTTGAGTGTCCGTTCCTCTTGACAGCTGAGATCAGCACCATTTTTCACCCTTCTCCTCCTGCCTCTCTTAGTGTCCTTTGAATGTACCTTTTTACTCTGGAGCCTGTTCAGGAGAGGCTTTATGGAGCCATTCATGGAGAAACACCGCAGAGCATGTTC
>NW_010318083.1:0-6504 GCF_000700745.2 Antrostomus carolinensis
GGTCCGCCGGCTTCCTCCGGCCTCCGTGCAGGACGCCGAGGCCGGCAGCCGATTTAAATAAATTAAAATGAAATCTGTGCATACATTAAAAAATAAATCTGTGTATAAAAGCGATGCTCCCCTCATAGCCTTCATTATCTGGATCATTCACGTTCCTGCATTAGTGTTACCATTTACTGGTTTAGAGCCAGGGGCTTCAATGACGTGTCCCGTTCGTGTCTGGTTTGCAGCATTTCTGATGGCTGTTTCCTCATTAATTGACCCTGAAAGTTATCAGCATCTTTCTGCCATTGGGCGTCCCTGTATCCCTGCAGGGTACTGGGAACTGTCGCATCAGGGTGGTATTTCACACAACTGTTTCCTCCTACACTTAGGTTGGTGGGGTTTTTTGCTTTTCTAGATTTTTTTTTTTTTTTCCATTAGCATAGTAGTTTATCTCATTACACTGGGATAATTTGGGGATTGCTGGAAAATTTATTGGTTGGGAAGATTTTAGTCCTAATCTCGGTAGAGTCTCTGTATCATCAGAATGTTGTTTAGTAAATAGATATGGAAAACCAGACGTCTCTCTGAAAGCGCACGTCACTGCCCCTTTTCCCTGAACCTTTTCATTTCCATAATGAAAATGCCATCTAACATCATACTGTCATCCTAAGCATGGTTGCCAGGTAAACATACTGAGTCATCTTTTTTTCTCGACCTGTCCAAATTATCCTTAATATGAACATGAACCCACTGAGCTGTTTCTCTAGGAAGACTGTTCAATAAGTCAGGAAGATGGTTAAACCCAAACCATTAGCAAGTCTAAATTGTTTAAATTGTAAAGCTGTTACCCTAGCTCCTGGTGCATTGCTTCTGATAGAACCCGGGCGTTTTCCTGTGTGCATTATGCAGAGGTAGCCCTCGAGGGTGTGATTTGGAAGAGAACATTGCTTTACAAAACAATTCAAGAGGAGGACTATTTGCAAGTGGAAATGCAATGCATGGATCTGAGAGAGGCTAGAGAGCCAGATGGCCAAAGACAGGGACTAGATGAGCGTGATCAAGAATGACTCTGTAGAGCGTGCCTCAGCGCAATTTTCTTAGAGACTCTACTGAATGAAACACCTTTTACTGATCACAAGTTCACAAACACAGTCTCAGTACCAGTATCTGGAGAAGGTACACTTGGATGCTGAGAGCGGCAGCCTCCTGCTATTCTGCTGCCTGAGGCAGATGCCTGTGGGCAATCCCAGGCTGTGGCTCCGTGCCAGTGTGAACTGAAGTTTGACCTTCTTGGTTGGATGGACATATTTGGCATTGAGCTTGTAAACCATATGTGGGGTTTGTATGGATGAAGGAGATCTGAGTGACAGGGACATTAACAGAATGAGCCTCTGCTGAGAATTGAGAGGAATCCCCAAGAACTCATGTGTATGAATTAGTGCTTCAAATTCTTTAGTAGTGACCTTTGCTGGATACCCTTCCAGAGATGTCAAGGGCAATATGGTGAAGAAGACTTGAATGCCTAATCTTTGTTCCATCTGTTGCTTTTCTTTTCTTTTAAGAATGTAAAAGGTTGGCATTTTGCCTCCTGCAGAGAAATGAAATTAAGAAATGTTGAGTCACTAATGTAGCTGTTCAGTTGGAGTATTTGTCTATGTTTGCTTCTTGACTTTGATCCCATCTCTCTAGGACAATTTATTGCTTAAAATTAGCAAAGGTATCCCCTTTTTACTTGTGGCATGTCTGCCACATGGCACCGAGCTCCCCCAGCTACAGCAATAACCAGTTGTTTAGAGACTACCGCCCAAGCATGGCACAAAGCTGCAGCAGGCTTAAACAGGCTGCCTGAATGAGAAAGAGGATTCTTCATACTGAAAGATGTCTATCATCAATAATGAAAGTTTTTGCACAACAGGGGAATGTTGTGGTAGTTGCTTAAAAAGCCAGAAAAATTGTCAAGCACTAACACAAATGAGGTCTTTAAGTGGATTCCTGTAAATTTGCAGGAGACTTTTTTGTGCAAACTGCAGTCTCTGTCTCCAGTAGAGAAAGAGCCCATAGCTTGTCCCAAAGTCTGTTCAAGTTCCTCTTGCAGAGCATTCTTTTATTCTTCAAACGTAAAAATCAGAAGGTACCACGAGTCCTTTAACCACAGCATTCTTTTGCCCTGCAACTAGGCTGCCTGCAGGAGCTGTCGTGTCGCCTTCTCTCCAAGTAAGCGCTCTCAGACCTTAATAGGAATTGTCTTTTTCAGGGACCTACAGGGCCTTGCCCCTAAAAGGGGAAGGCAAATTTATTCATCTTCATTCTGACCAAAAAAAACCCCCCAAAACAAACAAAAAAGCATTTCATGCCAAATTAAACTGCTGAGCTAACAATTAAAATAAATGGGGAATGACAGACCATTTGCAGAGTTACCTGCCCATCAGGGTATTTTTATAACTCGCCGTGTGTCTGTGAGAATTGAGCTAGTGAAAGAAGAAGAGTCAGAAAGAGAAAGGCTCCATACTCTGCAGAAGCAGAGGGTGGCACTCTCTGCACAGCACAAAGCCTACTCGTGCTGCTTTCCAGTTACAGCTATTATAGTTACAAACATGTTTTTCTAAATATTTCCTTAGCGAAGATCTTGTTCTCTAACTGCTGACAACACCATGTTCCAATTCCCTGTGCTAATTGCATGTTTTTCTGCTTGCATATTTCTATTATTTGGTGTCACTCAGTCTACAAAGACTTCATTAAAAAAGAAACCTGTGATAACCACATATAAATAGTTCTATTACTGGCAGACTGCAATCAGTCTCGGGCATCCAGCTCTCCTCTCACAGCTACTGAGGAAAAAAAAAATATTGTTTTAAATAGACACTATGGAACTAGATTTCAGGTCTTCAGAAATGTGCTTTAATTATATTTTATTTATATCTTTTATTTACTTATAAATTTTATTTTTATGTGTGAAACATACAGCATTCTACCTAAGCAATTTTTAGCGTGTCTGTTCTAGCATGGATAAGTATTTAAAATGCTACTTTCCTGACTCATTTCTATTAACAGGGCAGGCACTCAGATGTAACTGTGGCGTGTATGATATAACAACATAGCTCAGAATGGATTTAATCAGTCTCTACACTACATAAGAGAAGGCTGGGTAAGCATGAAAAGCCACGTTGTGTAACCAGAAGGTTTGCAGATGAGAACTCCTGCGTACAGAAAATAAACTAAGATTTAAGGCCTTGTTACTGACAGTATCTTGCCAATGCCCCCCTCCTGTTTAAAGCTGGATTCAGTTTGATCACAACAGCTGTTTTGAAAAACAGAAACTGCTAAGAGCTGCATTCATTTCTGTGGGACATTCCATGATAGCCTCCCTGGGTGAGGAGGGTTAGTTTTGATATCAGGATGCTTTACATATTTAAGGAAATTAATTCAGAAAGTTTTCATTCCACGTATCAGCATGTGAGTGTGTGTGTGAGAGAGAGTGGATGGAAATTACTGGGGTTTAGTGGTTTTAAGCTTAGCTTTCCCACAATAAATTACTGTTGCTGTCAGCCTGGAAGCAGTAAGTTTCTATTTTTTTTTCCTGGAAATGACTTTCCCAGCCTGGGGCTACTGGTTAAGAAAGTGCTGCCATTACACACATGAGTCCTATCCACTAACTTCATAAATGTCACTGTTCCACAGAAATGTAGGGCTTGTGTCAGCATTTCAAGAGCCTTCAAAATGGCACAGTACAGTAGGTAACATTGGCCAGTCCTTGGAAGGACTTGCTAAAAGAGCATGGAAACCTTGAAGTTTTCAACAGGGAACTCAATGCAGAGAACAGGACATTTACTTTCTTAAAGATGTCTCAACAACTGTGGATCAACTGCATTAGAAGTCCTTCTTGCAGGTTTAATGTGTCACCTGCAAGCCTGCCTTCATGGCTTTTACCTTCCGTGAGCAGTTAGACACCTTTTGCACCTAGTCTTCCATGCTGCCTGGTGTGGGAAGTTGTCCGTGCCCGTACAAAGTCCCACTGCCTGCTCACAGAGGAAGCTCATAAATATAAAACATAATCTTCATAAAAACTTCGACTTGAAAGGATCACCAATCTGAGCTGAAATACTTCCAAGATGACTGCTGTAAGTTGGATCTGTAATTCTAGATACTAGGTCATCGCTAAGCCATAGCGATGAAGTGTTGTGTGGACAGGTCCTGCTAGCAGAGGGGATGCAGAGATAAGGGAACAAAGAATTTGCTAGGCCAAGAATGGAGTAAATACAAATATGAGAAATCAGCATACATTTGTGTCTGTGCTACATGCTCGAGGTCTACAGCTTGGAACAGCAGCACAGTCCACATGGCAGCCTCTGTGCCTCGAAAGGATTATGGGTGCCCGCACTCAGATGACCCCTGGAAAGGAATCCAAATAACAGGGATGTAAGATCCTTAAAAAGAGAGGTGTATTGCTAGACTTGGGCATGTTCTCTCTCTTTCATTTAGATATTTTTATATCATTATCCCAGCCCTGTCCAAGTGAAGGAAAAATCACTTTTTGAATACCCTTTTCTGCCAGCTAGTCCTCGATTTATGTCCTCAACAACTGTGTATTAACGTAAGGAAACAGCAGATGGAATCTCTGTATTTACTTCTGTCACACTGAGCTTCATGTGGAAAAAAAGTAAATTTCTTGTTTCAGGGATTTTTCAAAGTTTAACATGCATTAATGGTGACATCACCCTGAGATTTAACTGTGCGTGTTAGGAAAAGCAATGCACCACAGCACTATACTACAGAGACCAGACTGCCCTTTAGGCAGAAGTGTTCTGCTTGGAAAAATCCCTTCTCTCTCAAAAACCCCTCCTGCCAGAGATGCCAAGTGTCCTGGATCATGTGTTTATTTGGAATAAATATAATGTAGTTATATATGCTTTTTCAGTTGACAAGTAACTCAAAGAAATATTACCCAGGAGGAGCAAAATGTAAATTTGAACATGAGCAATCGCAGTAAATAACTGACAAGGTCATAGCCTAGGAACACCATTTACACAGAATTTGCCCTGAAAAGAAAAGGGTGAAATAAGAATTGGCTACACAAAGAATTATTTGCATCTTCTGCCTTCAGTGCAAGAAGGATAAACCCAATTAAGCTATCGAGATGCTCCTTATGTGCCCTTCCATCGACGGGCTATTTCTACATTAGCAAATGCAATTTTCCCAGGGAGGCAGCACGGTCCAAGAGGGCAGCGAGCCGTCCCGGTCCTGTCCCTGACTCCCTCTCAGCCTTGGGCTGATCATGTCATTACTTTTTCTAGGTGTCCCCGGTTTGTACAATAAAGGATAACAGGCAGCTTCATCTCACAAGCGTCGCAGGGATTATGTGGATATCTGTTTCACCTCTTTGTGAAGCCTTATTTTTTATAGACAGGACATCAAATCCACAGAGTAGGTGGATGGCCCTGGATTACACATGAGCTCAGTGTCAGCATGCATTCAGAGACTGCTGCCTTGGTGCCCAGCCTCTCCTGCTTTCATTACAAAGTATAAATTCAAGACATTATTTCCGATTTACACAGTGAAATTACAATATGGAAAGTCAGTCCCTGACAAATACAAAGTATTCATGCATTTATGACAAGAAATTGTTTGCTTAGACATCAGTCCTCTAACTTCATGCTTATTATATGCATGCACTTGGACACCAACTGAAGGTATTAGACCTTCTTTTTCCATGATTATGTTGCCCTCTGAAAACCAGGTTAATCTCTGCTTTTTGGGAAAGAGGAATTCAGAAACTGGGATGCCAGCGCAGCCCAGCAGCCTGGCTAGTCCTTTGTCTCTTTTCCAGTCGTGGCCAGCACAAGAATTTTTTGGGAAAGGTGCAAGAAACCCCGTAACAACCTGCCGCTTGGCAGATTCCCCTCCCATCCCTGACAGTTAGAGCTGGATCCCTGAGGGCTCCTTGTGCTTCTTAATCTGAGGGGGGTAAACCAAGCTACAAAAAAAAAAAAAAAAAAAAAGCATCTCCAAGTGTAAAACCACAGTATTTTGTCAAATACTTTTACTTTTAAAATAGATTATTGCAACTCTTCCTGCAGAATAGAAGAATTAACTGCAGTTAGCAATGTACGTTCGCTGTCAGGTGCAAGGACAGAATCACTTTTGGTTTCTGGGGACTGTAGTGCCCAACACTCATTACAGCTGGTGGTGTGACCGGGTGGGGTACAGGAGAGGGTCTCATCTGGAAAACCAGAAAGCTGCCTCCGAAACGAGGAGTCCTCTGCCCCCCGTGATCTCAAGAAAGGTTAAACGGCTGCTGTTCCCCGACCGCTAGTTTTGTGCAGCTCCTTCTCCTTGGGCTCCCCAGGGTGTCCGGGAATCTTCCTTCCCTGTCCTTTGCTCCGTGCTCAGATGAAGCTGGGGTGACATTTCCTCCTTGGAAAAACCTGAGCCCTTTCCCTGTTTCCCATTCCTCTGATAATTCACGCCCCTGACTGGGCTCCGGGGTCTGGCAGGAGACCGGAGCACCGGCCGGGTACCCTG
>NW_010318084.1:0-3922 GCF_000700745.2 Antrostomus carolinensis
CCAATCCCTGACATTCTGTGATTCTGTAAAGTTTAAGAAGTAACCGCTGTCATCAGTCTGTTTTATTGTGGTGACTGGATGCATTCCTAAGTGAATATTAAAAAAAAAATAATAAAAAAAAAAATCTAGACAGTCACTCTGGATGGTTTTAAACTTACATACATAGCATATAGTGAAAATTGTAGCAGTCTTAAAATGCAGCTTCCTGATGCTATGAGTTTTTAATTCCTGGTTATTAATGCCACGCTTTGCATGGCTGCATCTTTACTGCCACCCATCTTGCCTTTTCTGGATTGTTTGATCTTCCCATGACTGACTACATGGAGTCCAGTTGCTAATTTGACCATTTGGCTCTGTTTGAAAGCTTTGATTCAGTCTGTGATTTTTGTGAGCTTAGATTATTTTTCTTTTTTTTTTTTTGGTATGTGATTAATTTGCTCTGTTTCATTGGAAATGTGTTAGATAGAAATGACAGTTGTCCTGTTCCATATGCAAAGGGCACTAGTGCATGAAGGGCAGTAGTTTGTAAAATAACCGTGGCTACAGATCAGGCTGTAGGTTACAGTAGTGTTAATGTTGCAGTTAAAGGAGAAGTTGGTTTATCTTTTCGTCAACACAGGCATATTATCTAATAACTGAATTTTACTTATTTAATTTTTTAATATCTTGTTATGCAGAAACAAGTTATACAGTGATTAGGTTTTTTCCACCCTGATAATAAAAAGAGCAAAGGTGGTAAAACTTTTAATTGGTTAGCTTAAAAAGGAATGATGTGTGTGTATATAGTTGCCTTAGTATAATACTGTGCACTCAAAAGGGCCCCTATTTGTGAACTAAAAATACAGAGCTCTTCCTCATTCTGAATCTTTCAGTGGTGACTGTGCAGGTAGTATTCAAAGAACTAGTATTAATATTCACTGGGGTTGCTTCATGCTCTGTTCTTGGAAGCAGAGCACTTTAATGTCTCTCCTATTGACGTTTTAGTTGAAGAGTAATACATAAAGCCAGGAAGTCTGAAAACCCGGCAGCCTTCTACTGGTTGTTCTTTTTCTTTTTTTCGTTTAATTATGTATGAATTGTTGGTCTGAAATGTGCTGCTAGTAGACAAAAATATTTAACTTCAATTTTACTGTGTATCCTCAGAGATGGTTACTGCTGTTATAAATGCAGAACACATAACCCTTTGGGGTTCCTTATATGGCTTGTGTGATGAATTAACTGTATTTTGTAGCACAAGAGAAAAATCAAGTAGTTGGAAAACTCCTTTTACTGATGAGGCTTTAAATAATTTTTCTTCTTTTGATATCCATTGATTTATTGAAGTTACAGGCAAACCACTTCATCTCTTAATGTTTTTCTAAGCAGTGGTTACTTTTCATCAAAATGGAGAGAACAAGTATCATTGAAACAAAATTGCGAGTAAAAGAAAAAATACTTGACTATAACCCAAAACTTCTCTATAAAGATTTTACTTTAAATAGTTTGATCGTTGAAAGACTAAATACAATAGTACTTGGGAGCACAGCTATCACAGAATCACAGAATGGTTGGGGTTGGAAGGGACCTCAGGAGATCACCCAGTCCAACCCCCCTGCCAAAGCAGGTTCCCTACAACAGGCTGCACAGAAAAGTGTCCAGGCGGGTTTTGAACATCTCCAGAGAAGGAAACTCCACAACCTCTCTGGGCAGTCATAACGATACCTCTGTGTGTTTGCGAGGTGTAAAGATGGTCGCAGCAAATATTTTGGAAATAACATCTAATAAATTCAAAATTGACAGGTGACTGAATGGCAGCAGTAAAACTGCAAACTGTAGACCAACATCAGGTCATGAAATGATCCTTCCTTTAGTAGTACTGAGTCAGGGATTGGTGCTGCATTAACGCTGATACAATTGTTGTTATCCTGATAGTTTTTAAAAGCTCTGGTTGAAAAGCTACAGGATTTCTTCTATCCTATTTTGACAGGACCTAAATGTAATTTCAAGTTAAATTGCTTTATAACCTCCCACCACAAAGGTGATGTTGTTTGAAATGATAGAATTATTTTAATGAGAGAAATTTGCACTATCATTCCAGATCTCTCTCAGAAGTTCTTGAGATGTGTTTCCTTTTCCTTCTCAACTTGGATGTAGGAAACCAGGCAAATTTATTTCTGATCTAGGCTGTCGGTTCTGACATTACAACTGTGTCCCTTAGGCTGCACCATGAATGCATTCTAAGATTTGAGTGAAATGCTGGTATGAAATTTCAGTTCATAAGCTTGTGGGCCAAGAGGAAGGATTGCAATTCAGCTCATGAAGATGATGTAACAGCCTAAGAATAACTCAAATGATAGTTGGGAAGTCCTGTTTCCTTTTTGCCATTCTGAAACCCAGACTCTTGTCTGTTTACAGTGTCAGAAGAGTCAGTGGCATTCAGGCTGTGATTACACATTTGTCAGTACTGCCATCTGAGCTGCCTTAAGCAATCTCTGCCCCTGTTATTCATGGTTCCAGATGCTTGGTGCAATGTGTTAGCTCAGCCATTTGTGCTACTGCACAGTGAAATGACTGAGACAATAATCTGGGGACTTTCTTTTTTTAATTGTGTGTTGTTGTTTTTTTTTCCTTTTCCTCTTTTTTCTGGATTTTTTTTTCTGGATTTTTTTTAATTTTATTGTTGTTGTTGTTTTGTTTAACATGCTGGTTTTCTTCAGCTGGGTCAGCTCCCCAATCTGTTTTACAACACAAATGGTAAATGCTTGTACTCACAGGATTAGGGAAATTAACTTGCATGGATACAAGCAACCATAGCAGCAGGAAGAGCTAGAGGTGGAGACTGCATAAGCTGGTACTGCTGCCAATATTTGCTCATCAGACTGTAACTTTACGATGTGGATGTCTAAATCTGCGGTGTAATACTGAACCCGTTAGCGTGCTGCAGTCAACAGCGTCTTGTCCTGTTCCTGTTCAATTCCTTTGGGTTATGGAACGCACTGATGTAAGAATAGCTTTAGCAATTCAGACAGACCTTATTTGCATCCCACCAGCAATATGCTTTGGGAATTCCTACTTCAAATTAAACATAAACTGCTATCAGCTCTTCACTAGTCCAGTTGGGAATGGGGAAGGAAAAACTCATTAGATGTACTCAGATTTGTTGTCATCAGAGGTTCTGAATTGCCCTTGCAGCAACAATTTGAGAAATCCGTAAGTAAGTCTTCTTTGTTGGGTAAAGTGAGAAATCTTCTGTTAACTCACAGCATCAAAGAACAAATTTATGTGGGTTCTGACTATGACTGAAAGAATTTTTTGTGTCATACTCTTGAGTTTAACTGAAATTTATATTTGCATATACCACTTGCAATTATTTAACATGTTTTATGAATTGGCAAGGAAGAGAAGGAAACTTGGTGCTTTCACAAGTATGAGCAGTTGTTTTAGCAGCATATTGCAGTCACTAGTTTAGTTAAAACTGACACCTGCAGTTTGTTTGTCTAAAAACACTGAAGATGCTTTCAAAAAAGATCACCTAATCTTGATTTCTACTTCTGAATATATTCCTGTCTTGGAAGAAGGAGGCAAAATGTCTCAGTTTTGCAGGCTGTGCTTTTAAAGCTACCTTAGCTGTTTCATATAATGGGGCTTTATTTTGGTCCAGTAGGAATCGTAGGTGTTTTTTTTCTATTTGCCTTGTGAGCTTTCAGCTGGGTGGGAGTGTTGATCTGCTTGAGGGTAGGAAGGCTCTACAGAGGGACCTGGGCAGGTTGGATCAATGGGCTGGAACCAACCGTATGAGGTTCAACAAGGCCAAGTGCCAGGTCCTGCACTTTGGTCACAACAACCCCATGGGACACTACAGGCTTGGGGAGGAGTTGCTGGAAAGCTGCCTGGTGGAAAAATACCTGGGGGTGTTAGTCGACAGCCGGCTGAACATGAGCCA
>NW_010318085.1:0-973 GCF_000700745.2 Antrostomus carolinensis
AACCACCCCCCGCACTCGTGAGCCTCTGCCCCGCGTGCTTTAGGGGACACGATGTGGCTCTGTGGTGAGTGGGGCTGGTCACCCCGTTGGGTGTTACCCCCCAGAGACCTCCCGTGCTGCTCGGGGACACTTGGCACAGCCAGGGCAGGGGACAGGGACAGCCCCTGCGGGTGGCTCTTGCGAAGAGGCACCAACCAGTGTGTGTTGAAAAGTGATGTGGTTGGCTCAGCACAACAAGGCTCTGGATGGGGCCTCTCTGCCCTTCACCTGTGTTTAAGTGATGGCTCAATGTCTGGTGGTGACAGAGCTGGGAGAGCAGAAGGGGCATGGGGGTGCTTTTGGGGGAAAAGATGGTGATCTGGGGACAGGGCGTGCTTGGAAGTAGCTGGGGAGATGCCAGGACAAGCCACAGGGAGGGTGAAGAGGGACGTGACAGCGGCAGGAGGAGCTGGGATGGGATGGAAAGTAAAGGCGAAGCAGTGCCCTCCTGACCCGCCATGGGGTCCCATGGGAGAGGAAGGGAAACTGAGGCAGGAGAAGGCCAGAGGTGGTGGCCAGCAGGATCAGCTGCTCTGGGAGCGTTGCAGGGCAGGAGCAGGACCTGGATGAGACCAGGATCCAGCCAGGACCCTTCACCACGTGGGAGCTGCACATGAGTGATGGTTTAGTAAAGAAAATAAAGACCAAGGATCAGCTCTCAGGTTTTGGGTTTTTTTGCAGAAAGAGAAACATCGAGGTTCAAGGTTGGATGCGAGATGATGCACAGGGAGTCTTCTTACCTTCTGTGCTCAGGTTACCTCAAAAATCAATTATTTATAGCGCTGAAGGTGGAACTAGGACTAGTTTGCACATGCAATTGCCTGCTTGGTCCCATGTGTCAGAGAACAACCCCATGGGATCCCTGTGCGCTCCCCAAGAGCCCCAGGAAGGGGAGACGCACTGGGCTGGGCTGGGCTGGAGGAACAGCACCCAC
>NW_010318086.1:0-536 GCF_000700745.2 Antrostomus carolinensis
GGCATTTTAGCAGTAACAGTCACTGAGGTAACTTCCGCTTTTTTCTCGGCCACGGCGGACTCGTGGGTCATGGTGCTCCCCCGAGTCTCCAATAATTCTGAGACAGAGTTGCACTGCTTTCCGGTAAGGCCCTTTATTGGCAACGCGTTTGCGATCCCAAAGAAGGCACCCAAACGGCTGACCGATGTGCTAGAAGGTGGAGGTGGTGCAACACCCTCTGGTTGAGCCATAGCTTGTACGGCTGCAGCAGCGACGGTGGATTCCGCTTTCATATCTTTTAAGGTACTTATTATAGTCCGCCAAGTGAGCCCAAAAGCTAAAGTGTCCTTGCCCTTTTTCATAATCGTTTTTTCCCATAGCAGATCGCCTATCGCCCTCCATTCCTCTACTACAAATAGAAGCGGGGGGGCTTTTAAATATCCGTTCTCTTTTGCCCATACAACGAGCTTTTCCAAGTCTTTTTCCCTTACTGCTTCTCCTCGCTTAGCGAGTATACTCTGAAGCAATTTCTGGGCTGCCGCGAACTCTAAGTCCAT
>NW_010318087.1:0-1917 GCF_000700745.2 Antrostomus carolinensis
CGTGAGCACCGGGGCGTCACGTCTGAGGTGCGCCCGGTGGGTTAGATAAGGGGCCGGGCGCTGCTGCTGCCCTTATCGGTGCAGGTGGCGGTTGTTACCCGCCCGCTGTCAGCAGCCCGCCCAGCGAAGCATTGACTTGCTTGTGTTTACAGGTGCAGTCAACCAAAAGAGCGGATCCCGCTGAGCTGCGAAATATTTTTTTGCAGGTAAAAAGATGTCTGATGTTGTTTGATGGACAGACTTTTGTTTTTTGCCCTTTCAGCGGTTTGCCACAGCTTTCTTTGCGTGTTGTGCTTGTGGGACGCTTAAAAAGTTCACTTTGTGGGCACAGCGCTGGAAGGGCCTTCAGGTGTTGAGGAGAAACTGCTCCTGACACAAATCGTGATTAAGCATTTCCAAATGATAACCTCAAATAATTTTTTAAAGTATTTTCTATTTTCCTATAAAGCAAATAATTATAACCATAACTAAGTACTGATATTTTTAAAATTCACTTTTTCAAGATTCTAAAAAATTCTTCCATGACTATATGTTTTGTCCTTGGGGTTTATATGTGTTCCTCTTGCAAATGGATGGACGACTGGCAATGTTTTGAGAACTTAAAACTGATTTCTTAAAATCAATGTATTTCATATTATCAGTTGCAGGGCCTTAGAATTAACATATATGAATAACAGCATGAAGCTTTCTTCACTCCCTGTAGTTACAGTGAAGCACGATCTGAAAGGAAATCCAGTCAGCCCTAAAACTTTGATAATAAGGTTTGAATCAGGCAGATGGAATGAGAAGAATAACTACGTTTTAGGTCCATAGTAGGGCCACTGATATTTCCAAAATCACTGAAGTCCTTTTTTTATTTTCCTTTTTTTGTGGGGTATTGCACAGTGTATTCAAGAAGCTTTCCTCTATGAAAAATTAAATAATATAAAGTTAAGTTTTAGAGCTAATACTGTAAATAATAGAATCTATTATTTCACCTTTGAAATGTATCTTTTGGTCCTATCATATTATCTTAACAGTTTCCACATATGATAAGTAGACAGAGAGAACTTTTTAGCCTGTGCGAGAGAGGTTATAGCTCAACCATAATTTTGGCAGATGTTTGCTGCAGTGCTAAAACTTAGAATGTTGGAATTGAACTGTGAAAGCCCAGCATTTGGTTTCTAGTAAAAAATCATCCATCACAGGTTCATTTATTGTTGACATGATGTTTAGCTTTTTTAGATAAGAAGTACAGTGGAGTATGTTAATAAAATAAACAACATTAAAATATTATTTTTAAAATATATATTTATACAATATAAAAATATGTGGTTCTAGAACATCTCCCAGCTCTTTTCCAACTTTTTGCAAGATACTTTTGCATGTTTGATTGCAAAAAAGTGAAATGTGGTGTCAAAATACCCTATTCAGCTTGGAAATGTGGGCTTTTTGTGACTTTTGATTTCCAGTCAGTAAAATGCTTGCTCTGGAAATAAGTAATTGTTTCAAGTCCTTGATATTGGTCATACAGGGAAAAGTGGAGAGAAATAACATTGTACAATGGATCTTGAAATTGTCTCTCTGACAATACATGTTTTATTGACCTAAAAAGCAGACAGTCTGGTTTTAAAACAGCTTTTTGCTCTTTTCTATGTCTGTCTTGTAATCTTCAAAGAAACATGCAAATTAAGTTGTGGATTGTTCTGTGCTCTGAGGAGTGAAAAATATGAAAGTTCTTCTGTCTCCTCCTGAGTATCTGAGATTTGCAGTAAAAATAGAGAAACAACACAGACACCTCTGGCATAGAAAGATAGATTATATTTCTTTTGGATTATATTTGGTTATAATTGAGTTAGAAAGTGAGTTTTTTCTTTGATAGGTAGCAAGCAAACTTAGTTGCAAACTTTAAAAAAACAAAAGAGAGCCCACTCTTTC
>NW_010318087.1:1930-18137 GCF_000700745.2 Antrostomus carolinensis
CAGGACTAAGTTGTGGAGAGCCTTGTTATGAAATATTGCTAGTGCTTCCCACATCAGGGGTCAGACACGTTGTGCTCTTTGCTGAGAGTGCTGGCCTGATCTGTGAGCTTCAGCTAAAGGTCGTGCATTCCTTCCTAAATTTGGCTTCCCTTGGAAATAGATGCAAGGGAAGAGGTGAACTCTAGGCTTCTTCGTCATCCACCTTATTCATAGAGAGTGTACTTAAATTTCCTTCTGTTCATGTGTATCCTCTAATGCGATACGTGTCCTCTGTCCACCCAGTTTAAGTTGTATCTTAATGGATGCTTGATATATACCTTTCTCCTAGAATTTCTAAAGCTTGCTGTGTATTTCTTTTTTTTAAATTTTAAACTGTTAAAAATCTTAAGTTTGTCTTGTATTTAAAAAATGTGCTATTATTTCTATGTAATCCTGTAACTATGAAATGCAGGCATTGAAATTTCATGTTTGTACTCCACCAAGTACGTTACCTCTCAGGTGTTTGCTAACCACTGAGTTCAGTGGCAGCCATAAAGAACAGAACAGAAATTCACTGAAGGATAAAAGAGTTATGTAGAACAACAGTTACCAGATTTCTCAGTGAAACTTAGTTCTTTTTTCTTAGGCAAGACACAGTCAGCCTTCAGGGAATATAATTGAATTATTCCCTGCCTGCTGAATGCAAGTGGAACCTATTCCAGCAAAGTTGAGAAATAAAGAAAAACAAATTTCTAATTTTAATACAGAAAAATCCACCCCCCCAAAAAAAAAAGACCTGAATATTGTACAAATAGAGTTTTTGTGTGTTCATGTTATGTGATGATGTTTAAAAAAAAATCTCATTCAAATTCATCAAGTGCTTACCTGAGACAGTCTAAAATGTATAGTAATATAACTCAAGACTGAGGGAGATACAGATTTAATTGATGTTTTCTGTATGATATGCAGACTAGAATATAATGTACAATTGCCTATTTTGTGCTGAAGTTGTATGGTGAAAAGATAACTTGAGGACAAATGTAAATACACACCGAAAGGGAATAGCCTAGCTACTTTGTCAGGCCTTAATTTATTGGCTCGCTGCCAAGATCTTTTAAAATACCGTGACCTTTTCATATGGAGCTCAATGTGTCTGTCAGTTAATTATTTTTGTCTCAAAAATTTTTTAACAAATCTTCCCACACACAGTTTTTATTGTAAAGCAATTCACTATTTGAAATAAACTCAGATAAATTGGTGTCTGAAGAAAAAAAGCTGATGATGTTTAGATTTTGGCTCTTTGATATGCTCTCTACTGTCATACAGTTGAATTCTGTTGTTCTTGAAGATACACTCAATACTCTGCACATTTGCTGGTCCTTCATACATAAAACTTCCTTTGGATTGCATGTCCTGCAGCAGAATTGTGCTTCATAATGCATTTTTAGTCCCTTGTGTATATGACTGAGAACCTTTCTGCGTTGATTCAGTGAAGCCACGGTTTCATTATATGGTCGTGTTGGCAGCTGTGCTGAATTAAAAGATTCCTGTCCACTGCTTTGTGTTCCTGTTTTTTTGGAAAACATCTATTCTAATTCTGCATTAGTTCAGTAATCTGGTTTACAGTGCAGGCTTGTAAACAACTGTCATCACGGCTCTAGGGTGGAAGAGGGAGAGGTGATGAGATGATGTGAGGGGCTGGTGTTGTGAAGAGATACGGGAGATGCTTAAGCAGGCATTGATGCTGATGCAAGCGCCTCTGTGCTGAAATAGTGTCCTGACTGAGTTGGTTGGGTTGCATACAGCTGAAACAAGCCTGAGACCTGTGAATGGTCCCCTTTATCGTAATGGGGATCGTTACGCCTTAATAGGTACTGTGTGTAGGTCTTACTGTTAATATTCTAATTCCTGTGAGTTCCTGGCAGAGTAGAGGCCCATTTTGTTACTCCTTCACATAAAGCTGTGTCAGTTGAATCAAGATGCTGCAGTATATGGTGGAAAAGTTAGAAATTACAGGCCATAAAGTTTGAATTCACTAGCGTAGATGTTGCACTACAGGTCTTGGGGGCGTTCCTGTTTCTTTTTCTGCTGAGAATGCTTGTGTAGTCATCTTTTAATGACTAGAACCTAGAAAGGTGAATTACATTTTTACAAATGAATTAAAAATCACTACCTTTGTTGCAAATCAAAATTTTAATAAAACATCTGTGTAGTTTTGTAACTTCACTTTCTCAGAACAAACACAGTTCTATATATTTTTGAAGGTCTGCATCTAAATCACTGAGTGGACAAGTAGACTGTACAGTAGTGAACAGAAGAGATGGATTTTAAACTATTAAATAAACTTGCTTAAAGGTTTTCTGAGCAAAAATGCTGAGAAACAAACTCATTCCTCAAGCTGGATTGGGTCACAGTAGTTTAGAGAACTAGAAACCTTTTGTGAGCTACTTTCCTGTGTTCCAGGATGCAAACATAGTTTAACTTTGCAATCTGGAAACTTAGGTTTTATTTCTAAGATTTTTCCTGCAACTATACTACCATCTTGAAACAAGGTCTGAGGGGTATGAACTTCATAATACATTTAACTTTAATTCATCACTTTTGATGCTTTCTACTCCTGCCTTTTCATGTTCTTAGTTCAATATTGGTATTACCCAGCGTAACTGGACAGCTGAGAGCGTGGGATTTACTTATGCTAAAAAGTTCACTTTTAATTTGAAGTTGACATGAAGGTAAGAACCAGTGATTAAAGATTTAAAACAGAAAAGTGATCAGTAAGAATACTCGTACAGACATGTGGCAGTTGTGCTGTACAGTTATTTTATTTTTAGTTAGTTTTATTACTATTTAAATTCTACAATTTTGAATTTATCTGTGATTTTTATTTGAAAATTTATTGTTGATAAAATTAAAACTCAAAATCAAATTAAACAATTTCAATTGACTTGAATCCTTTTTGTCTGTGTGTGTGAATTTTTACTTAAATGAAAAATGCCAAAACCATTAGTTTCAGGATAAAGATTAATCTGAAAATGTATTTCTCACAAAAAGAAAATAGAAATAATATCTGTTTTCCAAACTGATTATAATAATGATCAGGAACAATTATTCAGAAGATATCTGCTACTAGAAATTTTAAGAAAATATGTGTGCTGTGTTTTCACAGTGTAGCTACAAATGGAAAGCTACAGCATGGCTGTAATCTTTATAAATTTATGCAATTACCTGACAGTTTCTGAAAATATGTAATTGTCTTTTTATTAGAAGATACTGGTCATTATGTGAACGCATCTATTCTGCAGGGATAATGTGATTGTTGGCGGTACGCAACCGGTATGGTAACGCTATTAGCTTAATCAAGCCCTTTAATTTCAGAGCAGTTATGTGCAGACAGTTGTGCACCATTTTAAGTGATATTCAGTAAAGACACTAGTTTGGTAATCACTGACAATTAGCATATAAATAGATTCATTTTTGTTTGTGTGGTTTGTTTTTTTTTGTTGTTGTTTTTTTCTTACTCTAGCATGCCAGTGTTGAGAAAGATGGTGAGCATTACATGACCCCAGAAGATTTTGTGCAAAAATACCTAGGACTGTATACAGATCCACGTTACAATCCTAAAACAGTGCAGCTGTTGGCTGGAGTGGCAGATCAGACTAAGGATGGGTGAGAATTTTGCTTTTCATTAGAAGTTTATAATAAATTGGTAAATGCATGAGTGAACGAGTTTGGTAATTTCATCTTCTAAAATACATTATTGATTTTATTACAGTTTAAGTTTATTTAGATGGTAAGTTTTTTCTCAAGTACAGTTGACTAGAAATTTGTCGAAATTGTGAAAAAGTATGGTGTTTAACATGCATTTATTAAATTAAGATTTGTTTTAATGGAGTTTTAACAATTACTACAAATGCAGAGGAAGTTGAACTGCAAATGAGTTTAACATAGTCTGATTGCCTTGGAAGAGTTCTTTTCTGTACACTCATGTCCATGATTAGATACTATGTAGAGTCTTTAGTACCTGGAAATGGTAAACATGGAAATATGGAAAGGCTTTCTTATATCTGTAGTGTGCAATTCAAAGCAAACCACTGAGGTCTTTTTTTTTTTAAAGTGCTCGCTATTAGGAAAGAGAGACTCTAATGACTCTATGGAGGAAGAAGGTGTTTGCCTGATGAAGATAAGGTCACACCACATAAAGCTTTTCCAGCTCTGCTTACGGATGATCTTGCTTGCTTTTAGAGAGTTCTCTGAAACTGATATACAAAATGTCCACTCTGCTGAGGTAGTACCCTCTAATTCACTTGTCTTCAAAGAGCCTTTTCTCTTGCTCTATGTAGGCTTCTAGTTTTGTCCTTGGATTGTAGTAGGAAGCGTGGACATTGTTAAAGTAAAGTGAGAATGTTAGGGTGGATTGGAGAATGGGTCAAGAATGCAGAAGTGACCTGTAGAGAAAAGAGAGAAGAGAGATTTTGTAGAGAAGAGAGAGAAAGTTGCTGTCAAAATAGTATACAATATGTTTGTATACTTTTTATACTAAATGACACATATAGGATCTCCTGTTTGATGTAATGTTACATGATTTTTTTTTAAATGAAAAAAAGCATTTAAAAATGCAGCATTTTGATAATACATTTGATATATACATACTTTTGGTAAATCCAAATAACCTCTTTGTTTGCATTACATGGCTGCAGTTTCTTGCATTGTTATGGATTGAAAAGGCTATTTTGTATGTGTCTGTTGAAATAATAGTCTAATTGATGATAGTAAACCAGCATGTTGAGTATCTTATTTCTCTGAAAGCTGTTGGTTATCTTTTACAGTGTGCATTTCTTCAGAAAATGTCTTATAAAAAGATTTTTTTACAGTAAGAAATTAATAATTTGTTTTATTGCTACAACAGAATTTTATATGGAGGCATCACTTTTTTGATGCTTTCCCTGTGAATATAGGGTGGGGTTTTTATTTGTTTGTTGGGTTTTTTGTTGTTTTTTTTTTTTTTTAATCTGAGTAATATTTGAAGTGAACTAATCAAATACGGGTAAGTGTACTTTATCTCCTTCTGTATGGGAACAGTGGGAATGGGAACTATTACCATATGGTCTGCAGTGCAAAATGTTTGTATGTCTGAATAGTTGTCTGAAACTTATTTTACTAAATGTTTTAATCTATGTTTATCTCTAATCTGTATTTCATGTGAAGAATTTGTTATACCCCCATCATCATCACTGATTTGTTAATTTACTTTTAGGTTCACATTCTTCCATTTGTAGTGAGCTGTAATATATCAAAATCCAGACTCTAATAACTATGTCATCTGCACAGAGAGTTTAATCTGTAGCATGAATAATTATTGTAATCTTCAAATGAATTCCAGAATGCATTACATCTTTCCAAGGACTTAAAATTACTTTATAAAAAGTCCAAGGAAATATCAGTAGTCCTGTTCCATACATACATTCGTAAATTAAATGACAGCCCAACGTCACACAGCAAGTCATTGAGAAGCTTTGGGTTCTGTTACAAAATTTCATTCCTGTATCTGTTATCATACTCTCTTAGCCTTGCTTGCCCTTCAAATGAATACTCAGAGTGTTCTTGATAACTTTTCTTTGCAAATATTTTTTTATTTCATTTAGGTTTAAGTTTGGCATTTTAGAAAAAAGCACATTTTGGAACTGGCTGTCTGTAGGCATATATTTTAAAAAATTGATTTTTGAACTTTTTTTCTGATGGTAACTTGATCCTTACTTAACTGTTCTGGAGTGCTATTGCCTTCTCCCATTACTACAGTGCAAGACTGGTTCGCTTCAGTGGAACTCTATAAGGTAGTTCTTAAAACAGATGACTCTTCATTTTCAGAGTGTTTATTCCTCATTTTAACAAATGCATGTTCTGAGAAATTAATGTCATGAGCTCTAAATTAGAATTTGGCCTAAAATGCCTTGTCTGCTATCTCTTTAATACAATGGGATTTCACTGATGCTGTAAGCATTCCTGTGTCTTCAGACTGCAGCCATTAGTTTTGAAATTAGGATAAATATCCTCTCTGAATAACGTACTTATATATGTGTGCCAAAACCAGCTTCCCAATTACATAAATCAAATAACATTAGTAGGTATTGCAGTTTTAAAATCAAAGATTTTCTTCTCCCTTCAAACCTTTCAGAATTTCACTGTAGTCATTCAAAATTCTTAATTGCTTGGTTTTGTGCACTCTTTTTATTGATGTATCATTCTTAAAATTTGGAAGTGTGTTCTTAAGCCAAGTCCTGAAGAAAGAGTCAGTGTTTCACATAATGAAGAGTCACAACAGAGCTGTACATAATGCTTAAAAGCTATGTTGTGTGGGGAAAAAAGAGCAAAGAGTTGTAGTGGGAAAAAAGGAAAGATAGAGGAGAATTGTAAACACGTGGCTGGCTTTGTGTGCTTTTGAGGGGTAAGGGTACAGAAGAAATAAGAGGAAAGGGAATTTTTTAAAATGTTACAGATAAAATGAAAGGTGAGTGATTTGATATTGTTGTGGATTCTCTAATGCAGCAGGTTCACTGAATGATACTTGAGTAGCGATTGGGTGGGAATCTCCATCGTTCTGTTTAATCCAGCTCCTGTTATCACCCCCTCATGGGTAATGGAGGATCACGGGGAATATCCCTGCCCTTAGGCATTGCAAGTTGAATGTATGGAAAGGAAATCGAATGTGTCTATCTCCTTTTGCTGTAGGTATTGTTAAAGTGAGACCTCTGAAGATGGCTTCTTTCAGGTTCAGGCTTCTACAAATGCATTCTACAGAGATTGTAACTTGATTCTGTCAGTTATAAAGCTTCCTGGTTAGGAATTAATTTGTATGTCAGGTTTACGCTTGTATGGGAGGTATGTTTTGAAATGATAGTTTTTATAATTATTTTAAAGGATATTCTGTTTCTCAGATATTAAACCCTTACTTATCAAGATCATCCTTTGGGTGAAATTGATGTTGCATCTGAAGAACCATTCTCATTTGTCTGATTTTTGTGGCTAAAGTGTGACAAATTAGTACAATGATTCTGTATTTGCCATATCTTAATTCCTCTCAAAATCACTACCTTTTTTTCTGTACTTTCTGTATAATGCATATGTGGAAGAATTTTAAGATACGTAACTTTGTTTAAAGTACCTCAATTCTGCTTTATGTGTGCTTTGGCAGAGAAAGACTAGGTAAGCTAATGAACATTGTGGCTTGATTTTTTTTTTTCTGTAAGGAACAGAATTTATACTTTGCTCTTTAGCAGTAAGCACTGTAGGTGTGAAGTAATCACTATGAGCTAATGATATCCTCTGAAGAATACTAAATTTAGATCAATTATGTACATTTTCTAGGAAAATGAACTATCCTGTGATCTGCTGTTACACTCAGTCATTCCCTGCCTTGGTCATGTCTTAACTGTCCAAATGTCCAAATATACTTATAGTTTCTTTCTTGTCCTCAAGTACTTGACTTTGCAGTTCATGTTATATTTGAAATGTAATATTTTTGCTATATACATAGTAAAGTATAACTTTTTCTGAACCTGTTTGTTTTTTATGAATGTTATATGTTGTTTTAAGAAAACACATATAGTATATTCCTATACTTGCATTAAACTATCTTTTATTTCTCAGTAGAAATATGTATATAAATTTGTAATAAAATGACAGCTCTGTAAATTTAATGGTGGTAGAATTTCTGTGGATTTTTTTAGCCTTTATGTTTTAAGTAAGCTGTCTGCTTACATTTATAATTACAAGGTTATAGATTTTTAGGTATTTACTGAAAATTGATTATATTTAGTTGTTGATGGATATGAAGAATTCAGTCCTTTTACAGAGGAAGAAACTGAGTTGCATAAAAGTTAAGTAACTATTTAAATGTAAGTAACTTAAATGTTAAGTAACTATTTAAATGTAACAAATACTTTTTCAGTTTCTAGTGTGGAGTTAACCTTTTTATATTAGAATTTTATTTTAATAATTGGATCATAGAGTTTTCTAGAGCATCAAACAAAATATAATTGGTATTTTTAATAATTTTTTGAAATCTTTATAACTTCTATATTTTCCTTTGTAGGTTGATTTCCTATCAAGAATTTTTGGCATTTGAATCTGTTTTGTGTACTCCAGATGCAATATTCATTGTTGCTTTTCAGTTATTTGACAAGAGTGGCAATGGAGAAGTAACATTTGGTAAGAATATCTAAAGAAGAACAGTTTAAGAAAGTTATTATAATAATATGAATCGTAATAATGGTTCATCACCATTGGTGATTAGAAATGCATATTGTGCAGTACTGTACTGACTTCGTAAGAGTTTGCATGAGTAAAACATTTTTTTTCCTTTCAAGTGATACAAGCTTAAGAAATACACAGAAGCTAAATATCTTTTGCTCTGTCTTCTTGAATCAAGGTTTTCCATGGTCCTGAAGTGGTTAATACAATGCTGTTTCGTTCATTGTCATCCTAAGTAAAATTCTGTGTCTTGGACTTTGAACTCCTTCAGTGATAAGGGGTTTTTAAAATATGTTCTGCATCTCCACATATCTTTGAAGAATTGTCATTAGATACAGTAAGAGCTTCGTATAGAACTGAAGGAGGTCTAGTCTTGTGAATTCCTAGTTCAGTGTTCCTTTTCTTGAGGAGCAAATCTTACTTCCAACTGCTTCCAACAATGTTATAACTTCCAACTACATCATATATTTGAAAAATTAGGAAGAAAATATGGCCTTTAAGTTTTGTTACTTTTTTTTTTCCTAATCTCATACATTAGTAATTGGACAAAATTCTTTAGGCTAACTGTATTGCTTTGTGATGTTGCTAAATAACTGTTATTAACATTGCAGTTCAAGGAGGACTAGGTTTTATTTTTAAAATTTCATACATTTATGAAAATTGGATAAATAAGTGCTAAGAATTTTAATAAAATGGAATGAGAATTAAATGTTATTTCTATCCAAAAGAATAAAGCTCTCAATAAAGAAAATACAAACTATGCTTGGATTTGTAAACACTTACTGTTTGTACTATTTCATTCTTATGAAAACTGTTGCAACTTCTTGAAAAAAAATATACAGAGGTCTTTTTATGGAAACAAACTGCTTGACTTACACTGTCTGTGAAATTACATCGTTAACTGAAGGGTCAAATGCTAAGCAATTTGGATACACAACCTATTGAAATGAAAATCTTTTAGAATTTAAGTAAAGGTGAAGTCAGTAAATGCAGTCATTAGGAAATGACTACAATCAGTGTGGCCATGTTAATGATGGTGTATTTAATAACCTCACAAAACGAGGATATGCGCTTTGTAGCTCTCATGAACACACTTGAAATAGCTGGTTCTGTAAATGAACGAAAAGTAATTTCAGATTGTATACAAATTCCTCAATCAGACTGAGGATTGTTATTTTTATGAGCACATCATTATATTAAAGGCTAAAAGGACAACACAAACAAGAAACTGTAAAACAGAAAATTGCACTATTTTTTACATATCTTTCTCCATATATTTTTTCAATAAAAGGCTGATGAATCTTGAGTAGGAAACTCTTTAGGGAACTTAAAATTTTCTATTTGTTTCTTCTTTTTACAAAAGTAATTACATTGCAATTATTACTATATTTAATAGTATATTGTAGCATCAGTGGTACTTATTTTTGTACTACAGTTCCCACATTTACTGCTGCTTTGTTGTTGTTGTTTGTAATATGGGCTACTTATTTTTACTTTATAGGCATATCATACAAATTCATGCATGTGGGAAAAATGTAAATGATGATATATGACATGTTCAGAATTTGGTAACTCTGCAGTCAGTTTCCAAGTCAGTATTGTGGCCTAGAGAGGCTGATTTATGAGTCCTGCACTCTTTCATTTTCACATCACATAAACAGAAAGGCACAGAGTTTAGTTTCGTGTAAAAACAGGAGAATATATAAAATTAGGTCTTAAAGTTAAAAATTGTAATAAATTATTAGAAATACACTGAAATGGAGTAAGTTTAGCCAATTGGTGTAAGAATTGCTATCAGACGAGTCAGCTCTTTTATGAGTGTGTGATGTATCCCAGGCTGCAGATAAACCATGTTGGTTATGGGAGCAAACAAAAGTTGAGATTTTCTAGCTCAGATGCAATGCTGTGTGGGTATGATGGCATTGATTCCAAAGCTAACTCAAGACAGTAAGTCTTGACAGAAGTGACATGGATTTTTTGCACTGTGCATCTGGAACAAGGGTTGGAGGTGCTGGAGAGTGGAACACGGAATCAGCTTGCGTCTGTTAGGCCAGTCACTTGAACCCAGCACTGGCTTTGCTGGATGTGAGATGATGTATCAGAATCGTTTGGGTGTGACTGTATGGCATCTTCAAAAAATATGCTGATCTAATCAAACTTTCAGTTATCTGGAGAAAGTTAAGTATACTTATTGATTTTTAGAGGTGTCTGTATTTGAAAGCAAGTTGCTTCAGTTGGGTTCACATCTCCTTTTTAGGCTTTATTTACTGACATGGACTCCGACCATACTTGAGCACTTCAGCTTCTTGCAGTCCTCTTTAGCCTCAGTCTGCACCTTGTCTCTTCAAAAGTTTAGCTTCCAACTCTCCAGTGAGGAAACTGTTAAGTAAATTGTATTACAGAAGAACCTCTGTTTTATGAGTTGAGAAATGGAAGAGGACAAAGAGTTTATGATTTTTAGAAACTATTTGGTAGAAATGCTTGTTGACTGTGCTGTCCTAATCAATGTCTTTGTCTGTGCAATATCGTATGTTAATTGGGATTGTTGAAACAGGAAGCTTTCTGTCACTTTAAAGTAATCTATTTTCCTACTGCTTTGGAACATTTTTCTAGGCATTTTGGACATCCAGAAATCCTGTATTAATGACTGACATAAATATGCAGACAGTATGCTGCCATATTTCTCCAGGAGGTCCATTGCAAGAATATGGAATTGGAACTACTTTATATGAGCAAAGTGTACAGCATGCTCAGTACTCTTTACATGTTTCAGCTGCACTTGGACTTGCTGTCAGCTTGCTGAATAAAAAGCAATAAAATTACTATTTTAATAACCCATTGATACAAGTGACAGTGTAGTTTAAATTACTTTTTAATAATAGAGAAATAGACAAAAGGCATTTATTGTCTTGATCAAATGCTTGTATGTCTTCATAAATGATTCCTAGGTGAATATTTTATGGGAGACGTTGCTGATGAGACCTTACAATATTGCTTTAGCCATGAAATATGTGAAAGGTAACAGCTACAGCTGATAAAAAAACTGATTTTTTTTTTCATGCATTGTCCTTCTTGTTATGGGTTCCTTATCTGTAGCCAGAGAAGATTCACAACCACTTCGCTTTTTTGATCATAGGATGTAACTGATTTAAGCTACTTAACATGAGTGAAATATTTTAAAACACTCCATAAAATTAATGCTGTTGTACTAAGGAAACTTCTTTCTATTGATATTCTTTGCAGGTCTTTTGATCTGAATTCGGGTTAAAAAAACCCTGAATATTAAATCTGCTCAAGCTATTTGATTTGCTTCAGTATTGAAGCAGATAATCCCTACTGTGGTTAAAAGGTGAAGTCTATGACCATCACTGAAACTTCTCTCAGAAATAGGTTGTCTTACTGGAAGTAAAAGGATTCTTTGTAATTTATCCCCCTTTGGCAAACCATACAATGATCTGGACTCTTAGCACTTTTAATTGGAATGTACAATTTGAAGGCTTTTTCCAGCTGTTCTTCCTTGTAGAGTCACCACAAAGAAAGCCATTCTCTGATAAACTACACAGAGACACTTTTTAAGTTAAATTCCCATGCTGATATGGATAGAAAGATAGAGCTAGAATAATGGGATTTTGAAACAGTTTTACTGCCTTCATGTTCACGATTCTTCTGTATTCAGAATTTTTACATTATTTTGGAGATAACTGGAAAATATTTATGGAACTGAACATAAGGCTTTTAAAAACATCCTGTAGCTCAAAATCTAATTAAAAATATTTTGCAGCATATAATGGCCTCTTCTTTAAAGGCACTGGGCGGATTAAGGGGATTGGTTACCTACTAATGCAACTGTGTGAAAATTACCATGATGCTGGTGAACTGAAATAATAAACATGAATTTAATGATTTCAGAAGTTTGGTATATAGTGATACTGAAATCTTGTCCATCTGTTTTCTTAGACAAATTTTAATCTGTGAGAGAAAGTTCAGATTTCTGTTAATCAGGACATAGAGTTTGAGAACACTGGAAGAACGTGAGTAAGAAGAACAAGAGAAAGGAATTTGATATATGTTGGTTTAGTTCTTTGAGTATTGTTTTTCAGGAAACACAGATCACTCAATCCTCCACCATTTCCAAAAGAGCAAAATGGCAGGATTTGAATTTAATCTTAAGAGTTCTGCTTTATAAAGTACTGTTTGCAACCATAAAGGCTGAAAACCTTTTAAAATGTAAACAGAAAAAATCTTGTAATCACATGGCTACTGATCTGAGGATATAAGAAAAACCAACATGTTTTTATCAAGGGTGCTGTAAACCAGAACTGCTGTTTTTCTTGGCTTCATGGTAACCATATGTTATTTGCCTGTTTTCAAGATGTCTTTTGCTTAACACATGCAGATAATGTAGGAAACATCACTGTATGTTTTGACTTTCTTTTGTCCTTCGGGTTTTTTTTAATGCTTTGTTTTTTTCTTTCCTGTTGTATGATTCTTTAAGCTTTAAAACCAGAGTTTTAAACACTTGAGCAGTGCGAGGTGGGAGCCTCTCCTTGTTTTTTATAATAATAATAATATATTAAATTCAAAACCATAGTTCAGCAATAGGGAATGAAAAGGAGAACTCCACATTAGAATTATATATATTGACAATGTGTTGTTATGACTGTCACTAATCTTAACCTTAACCAGAATAACTAATCCTTTAAAGTAAGAGTAGAAACTTATAAAAGAGTAGAAACATATAACTATGTCTAGTTTAGTTTTCTTACTTTTCTTGCCACTTGTCATTTTGCTCTCATGTCAAAGTAGTTATTGTATTATTTACACTTTAATCACTCTTAATATATTTCTGTTGCATCTGGTGCTACAAAAAAAGTCTTTTTGCCTTTAACTGTGATTTTCTATTTTATGCTTGAAAGTGAAAATTTGCTGTTAGCAGAAATAGTGAAAAATAGCAACATAGAAAATGTTAAAAGGCATTAGATACATTAAGGCTGAAATACGTACAAATGGGACTGCAGATGACTAAGTAGACAGATTTAAAGAAATAAACCCTATTAAACAACAAACCTTTAGCATACTTACACTAGTACTTAAAACTGTCACGTTTGTTTTTGTGTCTCTAACAAGCATGACTGATCCCTGATGAGAGGGAGTGACAAAGTCTGTTAATAGGTTGATGGCACTGGAATTGTGTGAGGTTTCCATTCTGCTTCTTGGGGAGCTGAGAAGTCAAAATAATAGGTACTACCTCAGGGCTTACTTGGGGTACTGAGCTCATGCCCACCATGGGCCATCAACAAGATGTCAGTGTTTATAACTTGAAGTATTCTTTCTCCTTCTGTGAAATTCAGTATTGCCTAAAACTGTTGTTTTTCTTCCATCATTTTTCTGAGCCTGATAGGTAACAGTGTTGAACAGAGGTTGAGCCAGTCTTGTGTGTGCTGCCTGCAGATAGCTGCTCCAGGCATCTATAATTTGTTTAAAATGATTGGGTGGGGAAATTCTGAAGCAATCTTGAGAGAATGTGTGTCGCCTTGGAGGTAATGTACTAGTGCACTAGAGTAGTAGGTTTATTGTTCCTGGGGCTGGTGGTAAGTTGACTATGTCATCAGGCTGCTGACTTGTATGCCTATCTGAGAAGAAAATGCATTGCTATAAGCCTGGGAAGAAAGTTGTCAGCTCAGTAGGAAAGAATTCCACTGTGGAAAGGTGAGCAAAGAGTAGGAGAAGACATTAGTAAATGAGCAACATGTATTGACAGGGACAATGAATGCATTCTGTAAAATGTCATACAAAAATGAAAGGGTTTAAAAAATAATTTGCTGTTTGCCCCCTGCAGAATAGCGCTGTTGGAAATCTGAAGTACTTGTAGTTTATCTTAATTTAGAAGCATTACTGGGTTTTGACTGAGGGAGATTAAAAAAAAAAAAAAAAAAGCAAAAAACTCCAGCATCTGTACCTTATGTTACCTGTTTTATTTGTTGTCAGTGCTTTGCTTCTGCTGTGAAAAAAAATAAATTAAAAATAAGACATTTGATCATAAATGGTGAAAGTGTAGGTTATGATCACATTATGTATCATTTCTGAAATGTGATTGTCAGTGTGCTGCTTCTCATTGTCTGAATTGTTAGTTGTGGTGATGGCTATTTCCTTTAATATAAAAGAATAGCCAACAAAATTGGATTAAAAAGGTATTCTTGATATATTGTGAAGAAAGCATCACTACTCTTGGGTAAGAAGTAGTAAATTTTAGTGCTTATCTAGTGATGTTTGAGAATCCCAAATGGCTTTGGAAAATTGTATTTAGAGTTTCAGTGGTTTTAACTGTGTCATTTATTCACAACAGCTACATGGTTTTGTTCCTGTACCCCAAATGTTTCATAAACAAAGCTGACATAGAATTAATTATTAGATACAATAGCATATCCTTAAACCCAGACTACCCATGCAGGATACGTTACTGATGTGAGTGGTCGCCTGTGGAAGAAAAATGGATAAGGCACCTCAGTTTTCAGAGGAGCAACAGCCTAATCTGGATGCCATTTTTTAAAGCTAGTTAGCCACTCCTGGGATTCTTCAGGTACCAATACACCCAACTACTGAATATAAATTTATTAATTTATTTATCAGCATTATTTTTATGTGCTGAAGGATCATGACTTGTGATGTGTTGATGACTAGTTGTAAATGTTTTTAAGAAGGAAAAATCAATAACATCATAGGAAACTGATTCTTGGTTGTTTAAGTAGTATACCATTAAATACGCGAATGAGAGTTAGGAAAGACCAGATGCTTAAGTCTCATTAAAAATAATTGGAAGATTTGTCTATATGAGAATGTATGAATATTTTCTTTTAAGAAGACTTATTTAACCTTTCTCTAAGGTTAAGAGAAGCAATCACTGGAAACAGTTGAAAAGACAATTTAAATTTTATTTTCTGTCTGCTTCAGCATGTTCTTTCCTAAGTTTCGATTGAGAGAACTCAGTATTAGAAGTCAGTTTTACAGATGTGTAAGTAGTCACTAGTTGGTACCCTGTTTGTATATTAGTAGCCAAGCCAGTAGATCCAATTAAGCAGGCCTGTCTTGTCTTCCATTCACATTTCAGTGCCATTTTGCACGCTCAATAGTGAGCTGCATTGATCTGTCTGTGTTTGTAGTATGTGAAGACTCTCGGTAGCTTGGTCAGAAGCTGCAGTGAATCCATGGTAGATGGGGAATTTGTATTTACTTCTCCTGATTCCTTGATCTCTAGCAGTGATGTATAAATCTACTACAGACAAAACTTTCAAAAGAAGTGTGGTAAAATAGTTTAGCATGATGTATTGGGTGCTTTATCTCTCATTTTTTTAACCCTCACCTGCATATTGATACTGGTGAATAGACATGAGTAGACAGTTATAAGTAGTCAGGGTAGTTTTTTAAGTTTCTTGTTTACCTGAACAACTCCTTTAGCCTACCTTGCAGTGCAAACTATGGTTTAAATTACAGGTTTTTTACTATAGTCTATGTTTGAACTTTAAGTAAGGGCTAAATTACAGTTAAATCACTAGCCATAACCTACCCTTTGAATATGTAATCCCAAGCTAACTTTGAAGCAGGTGATCTAGCCAAGGAATCCTACTTTGTTCTGAGACAGATTTATTCTGAACATTCCCCTTAACTTTCCTCACTGAGAAGATAAAGTCACGTGTTGATTTGTGTAGTTTTGATCTAGAACTAGTAGAATGGCTATAGAATTGAAAGGGTGAATGAATCAAGTAGTTCTTTAGCATACAGATAGCAACACATTTACTTCAAGTAAATAGATCTTGATGGAATTATAAAATGATATTAAAGTTCTCATTGCATTTTGTCTTTTAGCAGAACTATTTACTCTAAACTTATAAAAGAAGAGGTATGTTTTCAACTAAAGTATTTAGTACTTTGTTTTAAATTTACGCTATGTGCCACATTTTATTTTATTTTATTTTATTTTATT
>NW_010318088.1:0-14178 GCF_000700745.2 Antrostomus carolinensis
TCGGATCGGGATATTTAAGTGATCCCGACATCGGATCGGGACACCTGCCACGTGCCAGCTTCGGCCAGGATGTCGCTGAAGCAGAGAGGACTGGCACAAGAAGCCCAAATGTAGTCATCCAGGCTGAAAATTTGGCAAGAGTAGGCAGGGAGCACCAACCTCCATATGCAACACGGCCGCTCACAACCTCTGACTGCCTTTCCAAAGCAAGGCGGGTGCACCCAGCTCTTTTTGGCTGCTGAAGGACCCGACCACCACAGCAACATCCACTCTGTGCTACACCAGAGGACTTACAGCAAGGTCAGAACAGGGTAAGAGTAGGGTCCCTGTTTTGTACTGTCACCCTGGTACCAATCTAGATGATTCTTTAGGGTTTTCAATGACCCCTAAAACTATTTCACATCTGAAATGTTTGCTCCGAGAGGAAAAAATGCTGATCTAAATACTTTTTTTCGAGGAACATGACAGAAACAATTACTCATTTAGGCTTTTGTAAAGACTATTGAGTTTGGCAAAGTGTTGCTCCAGGGGTAAAATAACTGCAAAAAAGTTTCAAAAACATTTAAAAGCCCTACTTTTTTAGATAAGGAAACTCCAGTTTTCCCATTTCAGAACAAATCCTTACACTAAATCTCACTTTTTCTTAAATACAAAGAAACAAACAAAACATTAAGAGAACAATTACCAAGAAGATCAACACCAGAAAGGGAAGTGTTGCAGAATTGTATTCATTACCATCCATCTCAAGAAAATTTGCCCTTCTATATGGATTCTGGGTGACCAAAGTATTTCAACAGCTTAAGATACTCCTTAAGAAGAAAATCTCATTTCCAGCTGCCTCGAGACCTTATCCCTGCCTGTGAGGGGCCTGGTATCAGTCCCTGTCGGAGGGCTCATGACCACTGGCACCAGGGTGGCACAGCCAGGGGCCAGACGTGTGCCTGGTGGCATCCGCCACTCCGGTATACACTACCCAGGAGTCCCCATAAATAAAATCGTCAGCATCAGCTCTCGTGTTCATTTCACAGGCGGCTGCTCTGCTGACAGGTTTCACACGCTGCTACCGTGTCTTGTCAGCTTTATACTCTCAGGCCAATGCTGGCTCACCAGCTCCAATGTATATACATAAAAATAAATGGCTCAGAAACCCCAATAAAGTGACAGATAACATAATGGGACCTGGCTTCAGAAAATAAGCTTGTTTATGGAACCTCTGTGCCTCCAAATTTGATTTATGTCGTGCGGGCTGTCTCTCAGCGAGGGTTTGGGGAGGAGGGCTTGCTTGTGCTTGCTTCCCGCAGGCGAAGCAGGGAGACAGCTGCTGGTTAAGAGCTGCCTTTAGGGCTCCTGCCCCAAGACTGGCAGCATTAGTGTCAGGAGCGGAGAGCAGAGCTTCCCACAGGATTTGGTTGATGGGATCTTCCCCCAGCTCCCGCAGGAGCTCAGTGTTTTCGCTAGTAGCCACCCCAGCCAGGTCCAATACCTGCCCCACCTGCCCACCTCAGGGAAGCTCTCCTCATCCTCTCTAACCCCCTTCCCAGCTGTCTGCAAGCTGGAGGTAGCTGCAAAGAGCTCAGGGCTTCAGCAGCCAACAGAGTGTATGAAGTAAAACCAGACAGCGCCTAAAGGAGAGTGTGTGAGCTTCAAACAGGAGAGCTCCTAATGGCAGGAGCAGGTACTCCTGGTGGCCCCTTTGCTTTGGGCTGCAGATGGTCCTTATTCAATCTCTTGCTCAAAGAGCTTCCTTGCAAACAGGGATAATCCTTCATTTGATGTTTGCTCCCTTGGATATCACTGTTCACAGCAAGCATTGCAATTTGTGTTTATTCTTGCCAAGCCATGTTTATTCTTGAGCCGCTTTGATTGTTACAGTGAAGGCTGGGATGGCTCTTTCAGTCAAAGTGCCTGTTTCCAGGGGGCTAATAATGAGAGACTGTCAATCTGGAGATACAAGAGAAAAAATCACAGCTCCTCCTCTCACAGAAAACAATCAGCCGCTGCCAGACCCCACGCTTCGTACTTCTCAATCTTTCAGATGTGGCTGGAAGATCCTTAGCTCCAGCCTCAAGCAGACGTGTCAATGGGACGCCGGCTCCGACACCTTTCCTGCAGAGGAGCGCAGAGGCGCGCAGGAAGAGCCTCACAGCCACAGGGTATAAATGCCATAAGACATGGATGTTTGAACAGCCCCAGGATAGATGCCTGGTGTGGTGTGAGCCTAGCAGAGCCTGCATGGTGAAGCTGGGCTGCTGGGACACATGCACCAGAGCTTCTGTTCTGGCGAAGCTCTTCAGAGCAACCCACAGGTCCAGAGAGTTCAAGCTGCAGACGGTGGGTCATGGTAATTTGCTGCTATTTCCTATATTGATTGATGCACCAAACAACTCCTTTCCTGAGCCCAGGCTCCCACATGCAGAGCAAATCCCTGGATAACTGCTGCCAAGCACGAACCACCCCTTGAGAGGAAGAATTACCCCTGCAAGATGCAGGATCACACGTGCAGACCTGCTGTGGCAGAGCAGGGGGACCTCAGGCTCGGCTGGCAACCACGTGGCTCCCCAGCCCTTGTTCCAATCTCCAGGCCCTCGTCCCATTCAGATTTTAATCAAACCTTACATTATGCTGCCATTTGTCTGGGGCTTAGTACTAATGAGAGCTGTGGGGGAGGTTTCCCCTGAAATTAAATAATTAAAATGTTTTTCTCAGGCTAAATAATTTTAATTTTTTCCCCCCAGCAGACCAGTGGCAATAAATATTTAATACATTCCTTGCTTCACTGCATGCAGCATGTTGCCATTTTAGAAATCATTTTATTGTGTGTATTTTTCTTCTTTTAATTACAGTCACCCAGTATCAAACTGCTTCAATAAATAATCAAAGGCAGGGGAGAGACGGGGCAGCCGTGATGCTTCAGGAGACGCGTGCTGTGCCACCGGCACGGGTATCCCACGCTGGCAGCCACCGCCACTCCTGCTTGGGGCTGACATCTGACCCCCACCTTAATGCTGCAGCCAGCTCCTTTGGGGTCACCGAAATATCGCCTCAAGAAGGGACACAGAGCCTGCCAGCTCCAGCTCAAAGGTCCATCCTGCCAATATCCTCTCTGGCAGGGGCCAGCAGCGAATGCCAGGGGAGGGGTGTAAAAGCCAGCCAAGTGTGCACTGATACCTTCCCAGGACGCTTCTCCAGCCGCCGGCAATCTGCGGCTGCAGGACTTCCTGAGTCAGGCATCCTATCTCTCCTTTAAAAGCCCTCAATGGATTTTTTTTTTCTTCCATGATTTTCTCTAATTACAAGGATAGCCCGAGTGCTACTTAACTGTTCTCTGTCCAAACCAGCCACTGATTTCCAGTACCAGCAGGTAAAGATGCCCTCTGTGCCGGTAGCAATAGGTGGGCTGCCGGTGATGCTGGGTGCATCAAGGGGGGACTATGTGGGAGCAGATGTCAGAATCTGCCCTGTGAAGCTGTTGGAAGCTGGAAAGCTGGGAGCCCCAGCCCTTCACTGCATGGCCAGATCCTGCTGCTCCCACAGCTGTCCCCGCAGCCAACAGGCTCGTGGCCCAGCAGCCTGGCAAGGAGAGGGGTACCATCTCCCGCAGCCACCACCACAGCCAGCCTGGTGAATGGTATTAGCAAAAACGAATAGAAATACTACATGAAGCTAATAAGATCTGAGGGGAGCTCCTTAGACAAGTTGATTTCCAAATTGGACTGACTTTAACCTCACATAAATAAAAATGAACACTTATAAAATATGGTGGAAAAATCCATAAGGGCAGATGAAAGCACTGATGCATTTTTATCTCCCTCCTGCACTTGCAGGACAGAGAAGGGCTCCACATGCTGCTGAGGATCAACACAATCCTGCCTGTGCACCGGATTAGCCCAGGCAGGCAGTGTCTGGGGCCAGACTCAGTCTGAAACAGCAAATGCTGCTCTGGGGTGTCCCTCAGCCACCAGCAAGGTTCAAGGCTGGGGAAGCTCCCCTGGGCCAGCTGCTGGCATCCTTTGCTCCAGACACGATGAAGTGGGCACTGAGCAGGAAAGGGCAGGGGCTGAACCTGCCCCGCATCAGCACTGAGCTGTACAAACCCACTGCAAGGCAAGCCTCCATCTCTGGGTGCCAGAGAAGGTCCCTCTCCAGTATCCAGACACATCTTTTCACTAACCCCGGAGGAATGTAACATTCCCACCCAGCCTGCCAAATTCAGCTTGAATTCACCACTGCTTCCTTAAAGCATGACAGCAGGACAGACACACATCACACATGCACGGAGCCAGGAGGATCTCACAAACTTCTACTTCTTTAGACAACCACTGCCAAAAAACGCCCTTTCCCAAAGGTCTTCAAGATAAACAGAAGATGAGAAGAACCAGAAGGAGAAAAGAGGGTCTGTTGCCTGAAAGACAAGAAGTGGCTTCCACACTTGCACCCAAGCCATTGTCACCAATTTGGGACAGAGGGTGGCAAAGGAGGGGTGAAGGGCAGGGAGACATTTCTTGCAGGGTGCACCTAGGAGTCTTCTTCAAGCAAGAGGCACTGGGGCAGAAAGCAGAGGGCTGTGTGATGGGAGTGCCGGCAGAGGCTGTCACCAGAGGCTGATTGACAGCAAGAAACTGCATGTGGAGAGGGACTACGAGGTTAACAGGAAAGAAAGCTGCAAAGGGCCCGGAGAGCAGAGAGAGGTAACTGCTGTTTGCCAGCAGGAACCAGTAAAAGCAAGTAAAGCATGGGTGACACGAGCAAAATGACAGGCGAGGAAAATGATCCTTGCAGCAGAGCTCTGAACAGGCAGGAATGGGAGAAGATTGCATTTGTCAAGGCCAGAGAAAAGGATGTTGCAGGAATTGAGCCGTGAGGTGCTGACACTCCGGATGAGAGTTGTAGCTGTACCTTAGCAACCCGACGCAAGGGAACGAGGCAGGCCGAGCACAGCCATCTCACCCGCAGGCAACGCCGAGCGGCCCTGGGAGTGGGGAAACCTTCAGTTACCCACGCAGAGCTTGCACACGGATGCTGAGATTCAGTCCAGGCAGCTCAGGAGGTGATGGCAACTGAAGATGGACTCTGGGGAGTCATTCTTGAACCCAATTGTCTGCTGGCATGATGGAGATGATCTTCAGACAGACAAGACAAATGAAGGGTAGATAGAAAACCAGAAGAGATGATTTGGGTTGCCAAGGGACGATAGGTCTTCAAAAGGCTTGTGGGACAAGGGATCAGGAGGAGGGGAACATTCTGCCGGTGCGGAGCTGTTGCCAGGGAGAGTTTATCAGCATCAGGGAAAGCAAGGCACGAGGCCAGCCCCGTGCTGGAACCAGAGGAGCAGAGCCGGCCAGCAGTCATCAACTGCATGTTCAAAAAGCTACAGGAATTGGGCGGAAAAAATGGGTGGGGGAGAGCTGATGGGATCTAAGGTAGAAGGGAAGAAAAGCAGACCTGTCTGGGAAGGGAAGATCAAAGGGGAAAGAGATAGGGAATCAGGGTGCAAGGAAAAAATCACTGCACCCCCCTGCAAGCTTAGCCAAGCCTCCCGCAAGCCAACTGGGTGAGAGGCATCAGGAGGCAAAGCCCTAAAGCGTTTGCTCAGAAGTCCTGGTAATGGCAGCAGCTGCCTGATAAAAACAGGTCTGGCCTTCAGAAAATAACAGGGGCAATAACAAAGTGGAGCAGCCTTAAATATCCATTTTCACTACATAAATAACACTGTAAATTTGGCTTTACAAGCAAATATTTACAGGGTAGAGAATCTACACAAGATAAATGACACAACTTCTGGGCTGCTTGGGACAGAGACAAGGAGCTCGGAGATGAGCTCCCCTTGCCTAAAATGAGCAAGATTCCTGGAAAAGAGGGATGGGTCCAGGGACCTGGGCAACTAGCTGACATTGGGGGCCATAGGCCCGTCTGAAAGCATGGACAGTTGTTAGGTGCTTGTGAGATCTTTTCTCTGCTGCCACATGCCAGCCCAGAGCTGGTTGTGTGCAGGACCTGGTGGTCACAGCAGGCTTAGTGGGCAGTCAGGGGAAAGGTCTGAGAACTCTCAGCTCTGCTTCTGCCAGGAGATAACCTGGGGATGACAGAAGAGCCAGGGTCCAGAAGCTAGAGGTCTGTGCTCACCCATGAAAACCAGGCTTGGCTAACCCACCACTCTGCACATACCAGCAGGTTTCAACACCAACCCCCATAACATAAGCGTGTCCCAGGGGAAGCCTGGTCCCCTTCCCGGCCACCCCCTGGCAGCCGAGGAGCACCAGGCACATGGCAGGTGTAGTGTTTCTGAAATAGTATCATGCATAATTTTGGAGCCATAAAAAAAGGCAAAGCTTTTTGACCCAGTTCAGGAATGAAAAATAAACTAAACCAGCAAACCCAGACCCAGATACTAAATCCTCCAAGGTTTTTGTGGCACTGAAATTCAGGCTCAGAGCAACTTTCTAGGAGAGGAATTCCCGCTGTGTCCCTCCTCTGCACTCACTGCTCGTTATCCTCAGCATGGAATTTTTTCCTATCATTTTCAGGAGGTGCTTTGAGCTGTTTTCAGCTCAAAACGCTCTGTGCAGCGAATCCAGATTGGATTTGGTAGGCAGGGGTAACAGGAGGCTGCAAGCAGGAATAAAAACCCTGTTGTACGTGCAACACACATGTAACTTAAAGACACTGCCAGCCTGAAAAGGCTTACTGCCATAAGTCCAGACCTTCCAAACATCTCCTGAGCTTTACTGGTCAAGTTTTATTGAATTTGACAGTGCAAGGAATTAAGCCCGTGTGTGAGTCTGTGTAGGATCAGGGCCCGGGTGTGCGAGGGGCAGGACATGGTGTGCACCCACTCACCTCCCTGTGTTGTGTTGGAGCAGATCAAGCACAAAAACCCACAAGCGGGTTCTTCTCCACAAACACTGTCACAGCTGTTCCCAAAACAAAGGATGATACCAAGGGAAGAAGCCTCCCTCTGCCTGGGGGAAATCAGATTGCTGCTTTCCTGTTTCGGCTGTGTCGATACCCAGGCGCTGGGAGCTGGCACGCTCCAAGTCAGCATGGCTGCAGCATGGAATGGGTGGCTCTGCTCTTGGCACAACTCAGGGCTTGGATGAGTCCCCGATCTTCTTGTAGGGCATGAGGTGCAGGAGAAGGACTTACAGGGCCTTTGTAGCAGGCCCAGGCAGGGACAGGCACAGAGACATCCAGGACAGACTGGGACAAAGACAAGGGAAATTGTTCACAAAAGCTATGGATTTACCTTTCCCCTCTCCCCTCTAAAATGCAGGATTTGTATCAACTCAGAGACAAACATGTCAAATTCAGAGACAAACTTCAGAAAAAGAAGTGAAAATGAAAATTTCAGTCCTGACTTCTTTTTTTTTTTTTCCCCCCCAGACATTTTTGAAACAGAGCACTTTTCACTTAGGAAGCAAGCCAGCATGCACAAACAAGAAGCAAAACGAAATGACCCCAGACAAATGAAATGGATTTTCATGGTTTGTTTCTTCCTCAGGGTGTGTGTGAGGGGAAAGGGATCACTGTCAGTCTCTCAGAGACATTTTTTAACTGTTCTACTTCAGACACCACACTGAAGAACTGAATTATTCAGAGAGCTCTAATTGCAGCTCCAATGTACCCTTCCCTTCCTTCACACGGTACCATCCTAGGCAGAAACTGCTGTTTTCCTGCTGCTTTCCCAAGGGATACAGGCGCTACCCGCACCCAGAGATCATCATGCACCTATTCCCAACAGCATGACACCTTGGGGGGAAGAAGGTTTTTACAGACGAGTGCGCACAAGTCCACACATGTGCATAGAAACTTTGTGGGATGGAAGGAAGAACAAGAAATAATGAATCCCCTTGCACTCACTAAGTCCAAACAAATAGACTGAAGTGGGAGCCTGATTTGCATTGCTTTGATTGAAGATGTAATTTGTTGCTGAATAAATGTGGTTACATCCAAATCAAACCTTTAGTCCCTCAGACATTATAACTCTTTCTTTTCTTCCCTTAGGGTTTGTCAACCTTTAAGACTGACCAAGGATGATGTATTACAAGAAGGAATGTCCTTAAATAAGAGAAGGACAAGTTTAGAATAGATATAAGGAAAGACTTCCCACAAGGAAGAAGGAGGTGTTTAAAAAACAACCCCAAGAAAAGGTGCCATCACTATGAATGATTGCAGCCAGCCCAGCCCCACATCCCACACAGCATCCCCTCAAAACTATAGTGTCCCTCACACAGAGAGCTGTGCCCTACAGGCTGTGGGGCTGGGGCTCTGTTTTTCCAGTATTTTCCATTTCAGAGCTCTTTATATCCACCATAGCTCCACTCAGACCATCCCACTGGTCTCCATCAATGCAGGCAGCTCTCCTGGTGTCATCATTTCACCACAGCTGCCCATAGCATGGCACATGACACCATATCCTCAGGATGAGTGGAAGACACACAGGTCTTGGTAAGCTTGCATCAATAGGATGGGCCTCTAATAGAAATCTGGGCATGAATTTAATGCTATTAAAACTGGGAAGTATTTTCCAGAGCTTTTCAGGAACTTAGGGCCTTGGCTCTGCTGCCTCTCCCTGAGTAAAGCCTGGTGAGATTCAAGCCTTTCCTCCTTTGATCATATCTCACTGTCTCATCACAAACACCACCCAGCTGGAACTGGCAGTTAAATGCCTTCTTCAAGCTATCTCTGACTGGGTGAACCTGCTCCTCATCACAGACCCGCTACATGCTGAGCTCCCTCAATCGTTCATTTCTCATTCCTTACAGTACTGTATTTATGAGATCCCTCCAAGGTCTCCATCGATTGCTTGGGCAGCCTTGGCCACACAGCAGCAATCAGAGCAGCAAGGATCTGGTCAGCCTCTTGGTCAGGGAGCAAGGAGGAACCAGGGCCCAGCAAGACCAGAATTAGCAGGCAGTGAAGGAGGACGTAGCCTCCATCCTCACTGGCCCCATCCCAAGGCACGTCACGGTCCTTCCCTCCCATCCACATGGCAGTTGCATCCAGCTGTCAGGCAGCATCGTGCTCAGTAGAGGAGACACAAGCCAGTGCAAGAGAAAGGAGAACAACAGCCACAAAGATGAAAAATTGTGCATTATAGCCAGGGAGGAAGTTACTTGCACGTTACTGAGCAGTTCTTTGCTTTGCCCTTTGTCTGAAGCCCTGGGGACTCGCAGACACACTATGGACGTGCAGCAGAGACATGCATCTCCTGAGCATGACTTCTACCCCTGCACAAAGTTCACTGCTCCAGCTTCCCATCGCAGAGCATCCCTGGGAAAAGCAAGGATGCTCACAGCCTCGATTTATGTGAGGGAAATCCATCACAAGGCATGAAAGCCTTTCATTCAGGACAATTTGTTGCAGAAGTTATAAACTGAGGTGCTTGGAAGCCAATTGTCAGGCCACGAGCACTGCAGATTGGCAAGGTGGAGAGGGCCGCCCCTGCAAGAGGGATGAGAGTTACCTAATAAACATTTATTGGGCAGACAAGGCTGTAAATAGCATGGTCGGCTCCTGAGCTGGGCTTGGGGGAGAGAAGGGGGCAGGGGCAGGCAGCCTCGTCCCTAGGTGCTGCTTGTAACCTGGAGTCATCACTCAGAAGCAAGGACCATGGCGCAGGCAACGCCAAGGCCAGAGGAAGGGAGAGAGAGAGAGAGAGAGATTGATTATCCCATAAATCAGTTGCTTGGCACTGATTACAAAATAAACCACCAGGGCAAAGGTCACGTGCTTTATTATATCACCCAGCCCACAAGATTTATTTACCACTCGGGCCATCAGTCCCTCACACCATCTATTACAGGGAGCTGCAGCTGTCCCTTCCCAGCCTCAGGCATGGCCTCTGCCTATAGAGAGAGCCAGGCACAGCCCTGCAGGCAGCAGCACAAGGCTTGCAGAAAAGATCCAGCAGCCAGCACCGGGCAGGTCCAGGCATTGATCCTGTAGGACCTACACAGCCACATCTACAAGGCTGGGAAAGGTGACAGCCAGGCAGACCAACCCTGCTGCAGCACCAGATGTGGCTGGGGGGGGTCACCAGGTGGTCACCAAGTCCTCCATCACTATCAGGCTGCCTGGAAGCAAACCACTTCTCCATGGTGGGAGAGACCGGAGGAACATGGTCTCCCCTGCAAAGAGCCACCAGGCCTGGGTGGAGTGCACCATGCAGAGACTCCCATGGCAGGCTGGCGCCTGGGTGCACTTGCCATTTCTTTCTGGGCTCCAGGAAAGACCAAATCCTTCGAGAGGATCAGCAACATCCTGGCAGGGGAGCAGGGCCTTTCTCCAAATCAGATCTGTACCCAGCCAAGCTTTCCATGCCCACTTCTACCATCACAGCTCTATACCCATACAGGGAGAGCTGCAGAGACTGTCTCATAGCACTCAACTGGAATTCAGCCTACAAAAATTTATTTTTTTCCCCCCTTCCCTTTCTAACTTTAGATTGTAAACACAGGCAGCAATAAGAGGAATTCCTGGGAGTACTGTTCATCTGTTTCCCATAAGTGGCTTGTCACCGACCATGAAACAATTTTTCAGTCTGGCTCCCAAAATATAAAAACCCTAAAATGGACATTTTTGAGTCCTTCATATCAACCAAAGGAGAATAACGCCAGAGCTGTAGGATGTGTGCGCATCCTACAGAGGGTGGCAAAGAAATAGCACGGGGAGGAGGAGAGGTGCCAGTCCTTGTGCCGTGGGCTTGGTGCCTTCTGCCCACCTCCAACCACACGGCCCCAGCTGCGGGAGGTGAAGGCACAAGTTGGGACGCTGCCAGGCGGGCTGCACGTGCAGGTAGCCTGGGCTGGGGCTGTTCCCACCTATGGTTGTTCCCAGTGACCATGAGGCTGTTACCCCAACCCCCTTGTACGATGGTACTCCGCCAAAATGGTTGCAGCAGTTGGCACTTGCCTGGGAGTTTATTTTTCTTTCCAGAAGCACTGAATGTTTCAGCTCCTATTTTAGCCTATCTGCCAGCAGAGAATGGAGGCTTCAACTCACCGGCTCAGCCACACATTCCCACAAGCTTCATGGAACAACACCATGCAGAAGGGCACCACCACCAAGGGGACAGCTGAGGTGATGAATTGCAACACACTCCAACACTGATGTAAGTTGGTGCTGCCACTAGAAAAACCTCAGTGATGGCTGGAGATACAGTCCCCACAGACATCTTCTGCCCTAGGGTAGGATGCAGCCACCTTTTGTAGGGCAGTTTTTAGCCCTGGCAATCCCTGCTTTACTCCTACTGATGCGACCCTCTCAATTAGCTCAACCACCACTGTCTCCAGCTTGAAAGCACAAGGCACCCTCATCTGCAAGAGGTAAAGCCCCCACCCCAGTTTCTTTGAACTGCAACAAAAACATCCCCAGTCCACCAGGACAACTTTATGTCCCAGCAGAGTCAGAAAAACACAAGGACCTGTGGTTGCTCCATTGGTTTCTGCTTCCCCAAGGGAGGCAGCAAACTCCATGGCAGAATCATACCTGTGCAGAGATGGGCATCTCTATGAGTAGCTGTGTTGCTCTCAGGAGTTACATTCCCCACTGCATGGGTGGACTCCTCAGGGCATAGTGGTCATCTCCAGAGCTGGCACTGTCAGCCACAATCACCACCTTGACCTTAGTAGGGAAGGGTGTGATAGGTAACCAGCCCCTGCTGCACCCTCCCAAGGAACCGGATGGTGACAACTCATTATTCCAAGCATTGATTGCCTCATTCCTGGAGGCTTTTGCAAATCCCTTGGAGTCAACAGCATATTACTTTTAGGTCCTGGTATGTCTGCTCCTCTCCCATAGGGGTTCTGACCTGCACGGACATCCATCACTCCTATCGTTTGGCCCAGCTCCACATTTCTGATGGCGGTAACGAACCAAGGTTGGCCTGAGACAGTTACATTCCCCAGCCCTCCCTTCACTCCTCCTGGCACATTTAGAAGTTCACATTTAATCTGAAAAAGGGAAAACAGAGAGGAGCCTCACCAGCTGCAGTTTTTGTAAATGTCAGGATAGGAATGAGATCTTAGCAAGCCTTAATATACTATGCAAATCCTCAGAGCATGACCGCGTGTTGCCAGAGCTTTTTATTCCCCTCCGTGGTAATCGGAAAGACAAGGATTAAAAAGGGGAGCTGCCACACAACTAGCTGGTCCCTCTGCTTTACTAACCACAGTTAAAAGACACTACCTACACAGATGGGCCTAAGGCTCTGTAAAGATCTACAGGCAGAGGTGGGTGTTCTCCTAAAGGGTGCTAGCCAAAGACTTTTGCCTGCAACTCCCTACTTGGAGTAGATTTGGTATATGTGCAAGGGGACGAGGCACATGCACGTGCTTCTGGGAGTGCCAGCAAACAGCCACAGATCTGGCATGTGTGTGGCTGAAAGTCAGACCATGCTCCATGGAGACAGGATGAGGAGGTGGCACTGCATGGTGTCCAGGCGTGCAGCTCTGTGTACCTCTTTCTACAACTGCATGTTTACATTGCTTTTTTTCCTTTACATTTTTTTTAATGCATCAGGAAAGCTCCATCACTTTCCTTTCCTGTAATGATGTTGACCTGATTAAAATTTTTATTGGATTTTACAAAATAATTTCATACATACTGTTCCCTGGAGCCCTGCAGGGTGGAGGGAAGGTAGGGGAGAGAAAAAGAAAGAAGCGAGTGTATTAAGAATGATGTGGAAAGGAAAATATTTTATTTTACTCTGAAATTATTTTTCCTGAATGAATAATAGATTAGAAATCTTACTTGCCCTTTTTTTTTTTTTTTTCCTTTTTTAAAATAGGACCCCTGAAACATGCATGCACAAAAAAAGTCACCACATGAGCATTTTGGGCCTATTTCAGTAACAGCTTTGCTTTCCTGCTGCAGCTCCCAACCCTTTTCACCACCTCTCAGCAGTAAGCAGGCCATGGCTGATGGGCTGCTGCAGCCTTGGAGATGAGCAGGAGCACCAGGAGATGGATCCCTGACCCTTCTGGCCATCCACAGCACTTTAATCAGTCAGCCCAGAGCATCCCCTGCAGTTTGACCCTGTTTGAACTTGATGCTTTAACATAAGACCAAACTGGGTAGGGGTACCACTTTGTTCCTCTCCTAAAGCAACTATAATTTTGGGTTGGTCCCAGGGACTCACTCCAAAGAGCTTCTTATTATCAAAGCCACAAAAACACACCACAAGCAGCAGGCTAGGAGGGTCCACACTCCAGACTCTTGGCTCCTACCTCCCTGTCCCCAGCCTTGGCCAGCAACAGCTTCATTAGCCCAATGTGCCCCAGGGAGCTCAAGGAGCAGAGCAGTTCTCTGGGAAGCTTGAGGCAAATGAAACCCAAGTGACAAAGAGGGTTTCAAAGTTGCGATTGTCTTGCTATTTTAGCATTTTCCTACTGTTTTCCCTCTCTGCCAAGGCAATATCCTAACACTAATGTGTCAGGCATAGAAATCCCACTGTTGTGTTGCTCCAGTCCCTGGAAAGAAGTCGGGTCTTTGCTATTTTGAGGAATATCATGGGGATGATTTAGTTACCCAATTGTATTTTCATATATTTAAATGAGATTGCAAGACTCTGGCCCAGGGACTAGCTGTTGCATTCCAGAGGAAGGCAGCCACTCCTGCAATGGGCAGCTTTGCACCCTAGGTCCCAGTGCAATCAAAAAAAAGATGTCCTGTCAGGAGTACCCCCACAGGGCTGGCTTGTTTTGAAACTTAGTTTCCCTTGGTGGATGCTGATGAAATAAATATTTCAGTGCTCCATAGATGCTTCACCAGAACTCCCCTCCGCGAGAGGCAATAAATCTCTGAGCTAAACCTGATGCCAGTTGAGTCTCAGGTGACAGCAACCACAGTCAAGTGAAATCAAGGTGAGGAATAAAGCATGTTCCTCTGTGGGCACCGTTCATGGCCAGCCGCTGAGATTGCCTGCAAGTTTCTTGCTCTCTAGGTGGTTCTCATGGACATGTTGCTGGAGGTATTAAGGTTGTCTGGGTAACCTTTAATATATGTTTTGGAATGAGTTTGTGGGGTGAGGGTTGAAATTTTTTCCAGCACCATGTTCTCTAACAATTGCTGGTTTTGACATTTCCCCACAGGTTCTAGTTTTCTTCCAGCATCAAGACAAGCTTCAGGTCAGACCACGCCTGCTGAGCTGGGAGAGGACTGCAGCCCCCTACATTGTGC
>NW_010318088.1:14188-16996 GCF_000700745.2 Antrostomus carolinensis
CATTCCTGCCACGCGCCTGGGTGGGACAGGACTCCTGTTTTACACGGCACTCTCCGTATCTGCTCCGTTGTTACAAGAAGCAGTGGCAAAGTGTCATCTTGCCTCAAAACACAGGCAAAGCACCTCTCCCCCAGCAGCACTGCGTACCACGTCTGGGACTTGTGAGGACTCTGCAGGCTGCCCTCAGAGCACCATCCCTCCTGCTCCTGCCATCTCCTGCTGCGGCACTGTCCTAAGGGCATCCATCCGTGTGATTTCAGGCTGTATCTGTCACTCAAGACATCTTAATCTTGACTTTCAACAATCCTTGCTACTCCATTCCCACCTGACACCCTCCTGGGCAAGGGCTGAGGGCAGTGAGTAGGGCCAACCCCCCTGGTCCATGCAGGCTCTGTGCAGACTGCCCCTGACCCAGAGGCTGGCAGAGCAGTGATCTGGCAGCACACAAAGTATCTTGCAGCAGAAACAGATTTGCAATGTAGTGAATAGCTAACTGATAAATACTACAGCGAGAAAAGCCCAAGCCCTGGAAAAAATGGTTTATGGTGTTAATCTGTGCCCACAGTTCAAGGAGGGCACCTGCAGCTGCTCTTACATTGCCCCACACCCAGCACAAAACGGTCATTTGTTTCTGACTGACTTTTATTCCCAGTTAAAGACAGCAACAAAGAACAGAAGAATATAAAGCCTCTGCAAGAGGCTAAGCACAGCAATTCACTGCACAGCCTAACTGCAGCGAGACACAAAATGGCAACTGCTCCTGCAAGAGGGCAAAGCCAGCTCCTGCCTTGGTGAGCGCAAAGAGCAGCGGTGGCTCCTGCTGCTGCACAGCTGCCTCTGCCTCAGCTCCGGCACAGAATCTCAGGAGGTGGATGAGAAATTAGGGACATTAATTTCTACTCAGTGATGGGCAAAAAGAACTACCACAGGCCCTACCCAAACCTGAATCTTTCTAGAATTCGGGTATTAATCTTTAGAAAGAATAATAACTTCCTCTAAGTATTTGCATTCTACTCTTCCTGGTTTGTGAGGAGATACAACGCAGACACAGCCCCTCTCCGCCAGGAAACCAGCTCATGTGTAACACAGAGCTGTAGGAATCCCATACATTATCTGCAGGCCCACTTCCAGGCCTCACAGCTTCATCTCCTCCCGTAACAGCTGCTGGGAAGCCTCCAGGCTTTGAAGCTCACGTCCACCTATCAGCAGCCCTCCATCCAGGCTCCTTGGAGCGCCTGCCTTGCAGCTGGGGGCAGCCACCAGCTCATGGGCTACTGGCTTGGCTCGTTGCTTGTACCTAAATCACACACACAGACAGGTTTAAATACATCAAATGATTTCCTAACATCACATCTCCCTGCGAGCAGAGGCTGGAGCTGTCACAGGCAAGTTATGCAGGGGCAAATGGGAGAGGTGTGAATTTGGGAACCCTTGATCTGCTCCCAGACCAATGGGAAGGGACAGGTCAGCACCAGCTCCCACCAACCCCTGCCATCAGAAGCCATCTTTTATGGGCAGGGATGTGGCAGCCAGCGTGTAAAAGGAGCCTGTAATCCACAAAATGCCATCACCACAACTCACACCCCTTGGCCTTCACCAAAGCAGTGGAGCATTACCTGGGTCCCACAGCATGCGGGGGAAGCTTGTGCTGTCACTGCTTCACCCTGGATAATGAGGGCTTTAATCTCCAGGTTTGTCAACTTAGCACCTTGCCAGAACTAGGACTCATTTTTAGTATTAAAATATAATAGGTATTTAGCAAACCTAGTCAGGCAGTGGGGAGTGGGAAACAGCTGGCAGCAGTCTCCCTCTCCCCATCTGACATGTGCTTGCCATTTTTTGCAGTTTCAACAGCTCTCCAGCTCTAGTCCTTATAATTATGATGAAAAAAACCTCACACTCTACCATAATGCCTCACAGCCAAGATGCCAATGTGTTTCCACATAAAAGTCTCATTGCAAAAACCCTAACATTTTTCAGAGTCTCTGCTTTATTCCCATCCTCCCTTACATCATTGTATTCACATGGTGTTCAATTATTTACAAGCATACAAAACACTCCAGCCCAGATTCTCAACTGGTATTAATCAGTGAAGTGCCAACTAAATGAACAGAGCTACAAAGATTTGCTCTGGAGAAGGATCTGTCCTGCTGTTCCTGAAGACCCCTTCTTCCCTCCACAGTACCCATTGGGAAGGAGAGGATAAAAAAATAGCTTTTTTTTTTTTTTTTTTTTTTTTTTTTGCATTCCCTGAGTTTGCCAGACACATGCAAACATGCTAATGCCCACAGAGACCTGCTCCCCACTGCTGACCTACTTTTCATTCCTGTGCCTGCGACACACTTGCCTCCCATGGCAGCCCCACGAATTTCTGGAAGCAGGCATCCACAGCTTGCCCAGAGCCCTGTGGCAACACCAGCAGCTCTATGCGTGGGGAACGCCCCTGGGTACTAGGATAACATCCTTGAATTTCTTGACAGCTAAGGCTTTCAGATTATTCAGACAGACCTGGCACTTCCTTGGAGCTGGTGCAGCATCATCTGTCTCCAGTCCGTTCCTTCGGGGCTTTTCCTCCATCCCTTCAAGCGGCAGCACTTCCAAGGAAGCCCAAAGGGACGCAGCTTCCCCTGGCTGGTGAGCACAGAGGGTAACACACAAGATGGTCTCCTTTAGCAATGGCTGATCATTTCTAGCTTTCCAGTCTCTACCATTTTAATTCAGCAAGACCAATAGAGCCCCAGGACATAGAACACAAATCAGAGAGGTCCCAATATATTGGTGTAGTGGGTTGACCCTGGCTAGAGGCCA
>NW_010318089.1:0-10482 GCF_000700745.2 Antrostomus carolinensis
ATTATTATTATTATTATTATTATTATTTTGAATCAGATACTTTCCACTTGCTTTGTTTAATGAATATATTTTTTAAAGGGACTACAAATGAAAGATTAAGTTATTCTGTATAGCCCTATGAAATGCTAATAATAGATTCCTAGTGAAACAATTAAGTCTAGTATCAGTGAATATTTTGGTAGGGGGAGTCTTCTATTTTAAAAGTGTTGGAGGTTCGTTACAATAAACTGTTGCTTCTGTGGTTGTAAAATCATCACAGCTGTTAGTATTAATTAGCACTTTCTATCTGTCCTTTACACTGAGTGGAGATTGTAGCATAGACGTGTTTTAGGAGATCATGTCACTAAATTGTTTCAGGATTTTCCTAATGTTGGCGTGGTTGGCTTTAAAATCCTAGTAGAAGCTCTGTGTGTGTGTGTGTGTGTGTGTGTATGCTTAATAATGTACAGCAGTGGTCACATCAGAGTCATCAGGATGGTTTACATCCATGGAATGTTTTACTATTTTTAGATCCTTCTGAAAGAATGGATCTCTATGAACCCTTGCTTCTCCAGTTCCTGTGTATCTCTAAAATGATTGCTGTTTTTCCAGTACTGTGATCCCAGTACACTTTGCAGAGGCTTCTTTCCCAGCTGTATTTTTATGGTGAGATTTTGTACTGCTCCTTTGAGCCAGTAGCAGGAAGGAAGGAGATAAGGAAGAGGATAAGGTTTAAAAGTTCCATTGTGAGCATGAGACAGAAATTTAGTGTTAATACATCTTTCTTATAGTAGCTTCTCTTTTTAACTGTTTTAAGAAAATGATTTTTTTCTGTGCCCTTTCTACATTGCTAGCAGGGACATCTCTGGGCTTGTGTTGCTGCTTATATGTACTGGCATAAAAATATATGGATAAATTGCATAATTCTGAATAAGGTTACAAACTGGAAGGTTGAGAAGCTAAAAATGGAATTGAGAAAGAGGGAATGGAGTAATTAGTGTAGTGTTTGTTTACATTTGGCTTGTGTTTATTAGAGTAACTAAATTAGGTTGTGTTTGGAGGATAGACATAAGTGTTTTTTCCAAGGGTCTTATAGCTATATTGAGATTCGTAACCCCTACTATAACATTACATCAACATTTCTATTTCTAATGACTGAATACTAAGCCTCTGAACTTGACGCTTGTCCATGTGAAATACCCAACCCCCCAAAATGTGGTATTTTTATACTTTTATCATGGGCTATGTATTTTTTGCTTCATCTAATCAAAAGTAACACATGTATACAATCCAGAATAATATATTTCTGAGATTATGAATATTATACAAACATTGTAAATCTGTCTTCTTAAAAAAAAAAAAAAAAAAAAAAGAGAGACTAGAAAATGGCACCCATTTTCATTATGGCATTTAGACTATAATCATCTCAGCCTATTCTAAACCCACAGTATGGATGATGAGCAGTTGAAATCCAATCTGAATTCATAATACCACATTTAATTTATACTACCACCTGTCAATAGGAAATAGACTGAGACATATCTCCTGAGATATCCATGGGGAATGTTCATTTATAAGTAACCTTCCTTTTTTTTTTAATACCTAAATCTTTGTCACTGCAATGGATTGTCTGTGCTATTTCCCATTTTTGCAACAGCGCCTCACAAAAAAGTAGTTGAATTTTTATCTAATATTTTCTGTGAAATGTAACAGAAAATGTTTCCTGTAATCTTTTCTGTTGCTTACTGTCCATCCCTTTTCCCTTTTGTCTGTGCCCATTTTAACAGCAAACCCACAGTAATAGTGGAGTAGCTTCTCCAAATTCTCTAAAGGTCTAAGAAATATCATACACTTTTAGGTCAGAATATCTAGTATAAAATTTAGCTAGTGCAGCTCTGTTTTTTGAAAGAGGATGTGACAAACAGATGAAATGATGATAAAAGTGGGCACTGGCACAGATTTAACCTAGTCATTATTCTCATTAGATTGTAATTTTGGGTTCCTCTTTAGATGACAGCACATGATGATAGCTGACATCTACATTGAATTCATATTATCATGCTTAACATGTTCAACTAATATTTTCCAACAGCTGAAAGTACAAATGCATGTCTTCTAAGATGTTCATATAAACACTGTTCATATCTATCTGTCCACAAATACTGTGGATAATACAGACGGTTGGTACTTAAAATCCAGGAGATAAAATAAGAGTTCCCCTGAATACGAACACTTGAGATTGGGAGGAAAAAGAACACACAAAACCAAACTGTTTAATCATTTTTTCCCCATTCATCTTTATACTTCATAATTCCAGAAGACATAAAGTTTATTTCAGTGATGGCACATCTAAGAGGATTATACTAGTTTGACAAAGCTCCCAAGTCTTTCAAAACCTTTCTTGAAAAGACATATTCCACTGATGTTTTGTCACTTAGTAATATAAGCAAGGATATAATTCAGCTTCATCAATAATTTCCTATGGCTTCTGTGACGTTTTCCCTGTAATAAGAGACTGAAAAAATAATACTAAATAAAAAACTCCCAAGGGAAAATTACTTCCTTTTTTCCTTATAAATCTTTGAAAATAAATAAAGCCCAAACAATATGCAAACTGTCTTGGAATTGGTCTCAGTTTGCAGGCTCCCTCAGCCTGTGCTCTGAAGCAAACTGCATTTTGATCCTTTTTGTGTTTTCATTTGAAATGCAATGTGACTCTCATAAACAAACATGGTTTAGATACACTAGCTTCTTTTTTTAATTTCTTTTTAATTTTTTTTTCCCAAAATCCAAAAATACTTCCAGTTAAGACTCACTGTTAAGTTACTTTAACCACTATCCCAGGTCACTAGATATTCTTGTCCTGCATTTAAGTATTGCAGCAAAAACTCCCCACAGTCCTTCTGATCTTTGAGATGGTATGATTATGACCAACGAACATAGATAGTGGTTTTGTGGAGATTTTTGTTCAACAGCAATTTTTTGTTTATGAATGGTGATTAATCGCTAACAAAGTGGGTTTGGTGATGTCTTGTGATCTTGAGTGGGTTTCTTATTACCTTGTAATTAACCTTTATGTGTAAAATGGTAATAATATTTACTCCTCAAGGTATATAATTTTGAAAGCAAAGGGAAACATATCCATGTTTTGCATCTGTATTATTTATTGTATATATATTTAGGATGATCTGATATCCATAAAATTTAAAAAATTCAAAATGGAAGCATACATATTACAGAAATATCTCCATCTCAGAATCCTGCTGGTAACCAAAACATTAGAGGAACTGGTTTCTTTCCTCTGTTCTCAAACGTCTGGTTTGCACTCAGCAAAGCAAAGAGGGAAATGAAATCGTACTAGAAGAGCACAGGAATGAAGTCAAAAGCAAACTGTTGCCCCCGCTCCCCGCCTCATCCTAAACTCTGGAATTTCTGGTACTTGAATTAGTTAAAAGGGCCTTGAAAACTGTAAACCTGGTATCACTGCAGTCTATATAATGCAAAGCATCTTGCCAAAGGCAGTACATTGTTATATTTTCCAATGTGAGAAATAATCTTCCTAGCAGGAAATTATAATAATATCAGCTTTTAGGGTTTGAAAGGTATAGATTTGAAAATTATAGATTGTCTTTCTAAAATATAATAGCTCTTCTACTCACATGGTTGATCTTCTTACATCAAACAAAGGTCAGTTATCAGATATTTGTCCAAATTCAACTATTCTTAATTTTGAAAGTAATTTTCTCTTCAGTATTCTTCCCACTTCCTGATACTAACAGCATTGTTTGAAAGAGAACTGTCACACATCGACTTTGCTACCTATTGTAGCATGTGGCTTTCATCTTTGGAATTGATGAATGAAGCTATTATCATCAGATAAATCTAGATTCATCTGTGGGAGCAGCTGAGTACATATTCTGTGTTCTACAGATCTGCCTTTCCATAGTTCACTTACTCTGAATCAAGCCACCAAAATGCAGCCTGAAGCAGTGCTTGTTTACTGGAAAAAGCAGAAACAAGGAAATTCAGAAGAGGTAAATGATATTCTATGTAAAAATAAAGGTTTGCTGGTTTGCAGTTTCTTTGCCGTAAAATATAGCTTTAACTTCTCTACCTGGTTATTAAATGGCTAGGCATGAGATTGCTATGTTTTACCAGCAACTATTAGAAGTTTCCTGTGAAATCCCAGTAGTTATGTATACAGATGCATAGTTGCAATGCTATTACAAATATTTAGCTTATTTGCTACTGCTATTATATCTTTTTTATCTAAGTCTGAAAAACAGTAAACTGCAGCTCACTTTCAAGACGTGGTGGGTTTAGCTAGTAAACCTCTTAAAGCAGAACTTCTCTCTTTACTTGACCTAGAAGGAACCTGTTATCTCTATGTACCCTTTCATAACTAATGTATGATTTTCTGCTGGTGGAAGTACACACAGACAACTTTACTAGATGATCAGTAAGTGTATTTTCCTCTTCACGTTTGTAATTATGGAAGAGAGAAAAGATGCCTGTCTTGTGTAGGGTGAGATCAGCAAATCTGCTATGACCAAGAAGTTATTTCCCTCAGCAACTGCTTTTACCCTGAAATATCACATTTATTAAGATTAAATAAGAGGTGAATTTGTCTCTGTGATATCAGCACTATCAAGCTTGCAGTAGTGAGGACAGAGATCTCTGCAAGTATGTAATGGACCTAATGCATCAAATGTAATGGTGTGAATGATCTCATACAATTATTTCCAAGGGGTGTTGAGTCCACATGCTATCTGTTAGTGTGCAGATGCCACAAGAAACCTGAGACTATAATTTCCACATCCAATTCACATAATGGATATGGAAATAGAAGTAATTTCAGATAGTAGCTAGATATCCCAAGCCAATAAAAAACATATATAGCTCAATTTCCTCTTCAGCACTATAATAGAATGTAAACAGCCATTCAGGTACAGTATAGTACTCACATTGCTCTGGACATGTATAGTGTTATATCTTTGAAAAAATTAGTGATTCTGCAATGTGAAAGGGATGTTCCTAAACTAAACAACCAAAAAAAAAAAAAAAAAAAAGCTCTCTTTTTATGTCCTGTTATGATCTTACTGTTGAGTAGACTTCCGTATCCCTTCAGCATAAGAGTTTTTGGTTTGGGTTTTTTTTTGTGTGTATGTAAAGGAATGTTAAAAGCTAGGTGTTTTCTCTGTGCTGGGATGCAGGGATAATGATGAAGTTCCACACCTATGGAGAAATTTTTAATGAGTTAGTACAGTCAACAGGGGAAGTTTAGCTTCCATATACTCTGTAAGGTTTAAGTTTCCTGCCTATATTTATCTTTCTGCTACTGTTTGAAGCCAAACATTCTTGACCAAACATTTTAGATTGTAAATTGCTCAGGGCAGGCACGGCACAGGGAGGTCCAATTTTTGGTCTGTCAGTATGTCTACAACAAATAAAGTTAATGAAAGCAGCACAAATGTTCAAAGACTTCAATATTTGTTTCAAATGAATAAATATAGTGAACAATGAGTCATGTTCTTAGCAAGGCTGTAGGATTTTTAAATATTAAATAAATGTTTACAAAATTAAGAAGTATCATTTTATAACCAATTAGTGAGTTCTTTTTTAAATTGGAATAGTAATTGAAAATATGATTATGGTTTCATTTGGAAAACATAATCATTTTTAATGATAATGATAGTGTGTCTTACTTTTATAGTAATTGATATTGAATTTGTAAAATTATAATAATTTCAACTGTGAAATTCCTCTGTATTCACATGCATGTGGTATAGACAGAGTTGCTGATTTAGGTTACTGGAAACTTGAACATACATTTTGGATGAAAACTCTTTGATTAGAAAACTGAAATTTTCATAGGTTTATGAGAAAATCATGACACTTCAGTTTGGTCACTGATACATTCAACTTCGTGTCTTATGCAGAGTAGGGTGTGTGATATGAATGTAGGTGACTAAAGAGCACAAAGTGAAGTTTATAACTCCACCTGAAATTCTGCATCTTATTGCTTTCTTGTTGACTGACTTTCAGTTGGATTTTCATGAAGTTGAGAAAACAGAGGACTTTTTTCTGACTGTCTGTCTCTTTGAAAAACAGTAATCAAAAGTGAAACTTTTCATACAAATCTGTTATTTTTGTTAAAACTTTAAGTCCAGTATGCAATATTTATTTAAAATGCAAGAGACAAAAAGGAGGACAAAGAAAGTAGAGACAGATGTTTTTGACATTTGTCTTGAGAGTAAGTAGTTATGTTAATGACCAACTTCTCCCTCTGTAGCCATCATCTTTTAGGTGTCTTTCTTGCTCAGAAATATTTGTTTACTTCTCTAAATTGGAACTCATTCTAAAAGAGCAATTAAAAATGCCCACTCTCCAACTAATACATTTCCTGAAGTTTGTACTATATGGGACATTCTCTCTCTTTTCTGTACTTTAATAAATAAATAAATAAATAAGTCTATCTTTCCTTACAAAGAATTATAAATGTGGAAATACTAGCAAATTCCAGGGGAGGAAATATAAAATTTTCTAGCCACATGTAGTGATGCATTAACCCTTAAGAAATCCAGTTTAGGGAAAACAAATGATTCTCAGTTTTTAACAGTGGAGAAATCTTATAACAGATTAGCAACATGTTCCTCTTCTAGGAAGTCTGTGTAAAAAGATATTCCGGTGATATCTCAGAAAGTTGAATTCTGGAAACTGAAAATTGTTAAGCCTTAAAGTCTTGCAGTTCAGATTAGTTAGGATAAAAGTTGTTGGCTTTTTTTGTTTTTGTTTTTTTTTCCCTGTGTTCCTTAAGCTTGTGGACTAGGATCAAAGTTTACGTGTTCTGAATATTTACATTTAGCATTGAAGATGAGCAAGTTAAAAAGACATTTTGTCAATTTGGGCTGAGAAATTATGTTCTACTTTATGTAATTTGCACAATTTTGAAGAGTTATTGAGCATAAATCCCCTAATAGTTTTAAAATATTGTTTGAAAATTCACATATACAGATTTATTTCTATCAAGTCTTTGAAATTTAGAACCTTGCTTAAAATATGAAGTCAAGAAACAAAATAGCTTTTCTCTCATCCATCTCTGTGGACTATTGCAATAGGGAATTATACATTTTCATAGCTATGTATTTTGGATCAAGGAAAAGCATATACTGTATGACAGCTTCATTATAAAAAGTACAAATTAATAATAAGACTTAATTCTGTATTATGCAAAGCTAAAGTCTACTTGATCACTCTAATATAAGTCACTTAAAACTGCATTCTGGTTCAGAACAGGTGCAATTGATTGAGCACTGACTGGTTTAGGTGCAGTGACTGCATAAAGTTATAAAGAATATTTTCCTGCAGTTCATACATAGTGATGTTCATGTAATCCCTTTTTTATCCAGTGTATGAAATATGTACTGCTAATGCTGTACCAGTTACTTTACTAAAGCGCATATGCATTTTCCATTGCTTGAAAAGGAACTATGCTAAAGAAAGGAGGCAAAATTATTTCCTTCTTCTGTCTTTAGCTTACTATTTAGAGGCTGAAAATACGGTACTTTTGCCATTGTGAAATGTCTTTCTCATTTCAGAAGTATGCTACTTGATCTTATGGGTGTTTTGTATTTTATGACTTCATCTCAGCTTCTTCATTACTTGTAAATCACTCTCACTTCATACTTAAGCAATTAGAACAAGTAACAATTAGCTTATTACCCCCATGATCCACTGCACAATAATTGCACTAGAGAATTCATTTAACAAAATAAAATGAGGGACATTACAAATCATTTTACGCAGAACCAGCACTAGTTTGACCATAAGCTTTATGATGGTTGAGTAACTTATGCTCTTATGAAAGCAAATAGATTTTCCATTATTGCAAGCCACTTCCATAAATCCAGTAATGCAAATGGTAATTCTAAGTAAAGAGTTAATAATCACCCTGGTGAATGTCTCCTTTCAAGTTAAAAAGTAAAACCAGTTGTTTGTTTGTTTGTTTCCCACCTTATGGAGGCAGGAAATTATTTATTAGATATACTTGAAGTTATGTTAAATAAGTAAAAAACTTCTAAAAGTTGAGCTGCAGTTTCAGCATTTGTGAAATTCATTATTGGTCAGTCACATACATAATAATAAACTGAAGGTCATGAAAATGAGAAGCTGGCATTGTATCGATGTCTGGTTTCAAAAAGCCATTAAAGGCTTTTCTTATGTCTTCAGTGTACTGCAAAACATGTAGACAAAATCTTGCCATATTTCAACTGAATTAAGACCTGAATCAAAGCCTAGTGAAGTGATTAATATCTTTCTCAGTGGCTTTGGTGGGTAATATCTTCTCCCCCCTTGAATACGATGCTTGCTCAATATTGTGTCGTGGGAAACCATTAGTAAAGTGTCTTAACAAATAATGTTAACAGCCTAGAGTGGCTGTCAGGTCTACTGACCTCTAACATCTACATTCTCATAAGTGCTTTTTACCCTGTAAGATCTAATGCCTCTTATTTCTTCAACTATTACTACAATAGCATTGTCTATGTCTTTTCAGATACTTCACTGAAATTAGTTTATAATCTCCATTTCTTCTTCTCCCTTAATTTTAGTTACTACTTTTTCATACCAGTGACAGTGTATTTTATTCCAGAGCTGACACTTGCAAATTACTTTTTAGAGAGGGTATATTCAGAGACCTCAGGAACTGGCAATACATTTTTAAATCTACCATTTTATTTATCCACTTCTATGGAGGTGGCATAGTTGGAAGCAAAAGCCAAAATCAATAGATCTGCTTGCAGACCCTCCCACAAAATTTGTGCATCTTGCAATTGATTGCCTTGTTAAATTATTTATTTAATGTTAAGGCTGCTTGCTATGGAATTTATGTTCTTATTACGAGGTATATGGGAACTGTTTCTGCCAACTTGTTCAGGGCAGTAAGACAGCTGACACCCTTTGCTTCTATTCACATGCACTGACTTCTTTGGGACAGAGACTGCTGGTATTTTGCTTCCAACAAAGATGCACAGAATAATGCACTAAAAAAAGGCAAGTGTGCGGTTGAGCTAATATGGAGACAAAAACAAACTACTACAAAGAAAATACCACTGTTTTCTCTGGTGACTAGCAAGGAGTCAGGGCTGAATTGCAATTCTATTTCAGAAAAAGTACAGTAACAATTTAGGATAGTCAGGGGAGATGTCCATGTGACGTGGCACCAGGTCTGGTAGAATTATCTTCCAATAAATCTCTCCCTTCCTAAACACACAGTTCTCAGAATGTTTGTGTTTGTTGTTTGGAATTTTTTTCCTAATCTCTTAATTTATTTCAATTTGTCTTGTTTTATACTCCACTAGACAACTACAATGAGTTTGAAATCAGTGCTTTACCCTACACTGTCCTAGTGTATGACTAAGTGACATTGCAGGTGCAGAAGTGACAGTAAAAAGAATTATAAAAGCATGTTTGGAATTAGTTGAGGAGTTGTTGTACAGCCTGTATCAAAGCATGTTGTGGAAAGTGTGTTTTGAATGGTTGCATTCTGAATGTTTTTATCTTGAAGAAAAACACATCAAACAATTATTCAATAAGACAGACATTTAAGTTAATTTAGCAATCATTACTGACATCAGGACAAAAGAATAAATGCAGAAGTTGAATACTTAATTCCTGTTAGAATCATTGGTTCAGCTGATTAGAAAAAAATAAAATAAGTTAGTCAACAATATGGAAAAGTAAAAAACATTTAAGGGAAGTAATGCTCTTTCCTCTGCCCTTTATTGTTCTGCCTATTTGGAAGAAAGAAATTTTAACCTCTGTGTTAGCAGTGATAATAATGGTGGGTAGTACATAATGATCTTTCAGAGGAAGCGTACAAAAAGCTATTTAAAAATATGACAAGTAAATAATACATAATTAGTTAAGTTTTCTGTATTCAGTGACATAAAAAATTAATGAACCTTTCTCTCAGTTTGAAGAAAGAGTTCAACAATTACTCTAGACCTTTCTACTATGTATTCGCTTAAGAATAACTAATATATTTTGTTAAGACTATCTGGAAAAGTTGCATATTTTTTCCTTTCATATTTTCCAGATTCTGTGTCTTTATTTCTGATATTCTTCATATAAAGTCTTTGTAAGGATAAATTACACAAGGTTAGTGAAATAATTGCTGTTTTATGAAAGTCTGGTAGTCTCTTTAATGATATACCTCTTATTGTGGTGAGCCCTGATCTAATTTTTTTCCATCTCCTGAGCAGGTGTTTGCAACTCAGCAGTAAGCTGCAGGTGGTCTCCCTCCCATATATCAGTCAGGCCTCAGAGCACTACTCATCAGTAGGCTCTTAATGGAGTGGTATTTTGTACCATGGATTGCCTAATCTACTTTGGTTTTAGATGAAAGACTGATGTTCTTTTCCCTCTGGACAAGGACAGTAATGTGAATTTGTTACCAAACAGTCTTTTTAAAGCAGAAGTGGTTTGGGTTTGGGGTGGGGTGGG